>NC_056429.1:62517570-62717570 GCF_018296145.1 Oncorhynchus tshawytscha | reverse complement strand
TAATGTGGATTCCCTTCATGAATGTTTCTTCATTATTAATTTAGCTCCCATTTGGAGTATGATTTCTTCGGGGAGTTTATGTCATTGTAAGATGCTGATTCCTTCAGTCCAAAGGGGGGGATGAGAAGTCTCTGAGGGAAGAAAGATACCCTCCAGAGCAGGAGGCTAGCTGAGCCCAGCATGAAAACACACATCGCAAGTGTTGAGAAAGTGACAGCGAAGCAAATACTAAGAGAAAGCTGCTTCCTACTGAACCGCATACTGTTACTGATCGCTAGCTGTTGTGAAGGCAGCTGACAAACTCCAAGAGTGCCACGTCTAACCCGTTTGTGTGAGTTTCAAAGAGTGTGATTTGCAAATAACAAGAAACTGGGCATAGAGTGGGCATGTAAGTGTGCAGAAGCCCCCCTCCCACCTACTCCACAGAGGGAAACCCTGACTTGTCAGCTCAGTTCTTTGTCAGGAATACTGACAGATAAATAGACAGTGTTTTGCCTCTCGCTTCTCCTGGCTTGTGTACACAAGAGCATGTGTCTGCTATTCTGCTTCCACATACAGGTTGACTTGCTTGAGGGGAGGAATCTGTTGACAGACACCCTGCTGCTTCTAGGGGCAATGACTAAAAACATCTCAGGCCGCTTCAGACATCCTTAGACAACAAACAATGAGGGTTGATGTGGAACTAAAACACAGATCTGGTGCTTCCGTCTAGAAGCAACCACTACAGGCCTTATTCTTCACACAAATTACTACTAATGAGCTTCCTGAAACCTATCTGACTAATTACATCGAAGGGATTTGTTTCATTAGTTTGTAATAATTGGTGATATCAACATCATTGTAAACAGATTAAGCCATATAAAAATATAAATGTGCCACATTTTATTAGAGATGTTGAGAGGGTTGGAGTTAATCTTGTTTACACTGAGTGCCAAGGCAAAGATTTACTAAACAACCAAAAATGTATCCAACAGCTGTTAAGCAACATTTAGACAGCGAGTCACGCGTGACTAGGAACTACGTCAAATCAAAATGCCGATTTGAGAAATAACAGACGCCTTTAGAAAATATCAAAAATTACACTTATCTGCCACGTTGCACTTCTAGCTATACCAATACATTCCAGAAGCGCCTAAAGACCTGAAATGTACCAGCAGTCACAGGAGAACTCACACCAGCTACCTACCAGTCTGTTGATATTCTCAATCTGCCCTGAGATGGATTAAACATTCAATTTGTTACTTGCTAGACCACCGCAAGGTTCACCACTTACCATACAAATGGAAAACATGACAGTAATCTATTAGGATGCTTGGTCTGACACTGTATTATGTTGTATTTGTATTATATTTACTTCAGGGAAATTACGATTCAAGTCATATTTATCTTCATGAGGAAATGTGTGTCTAAATGGAAATCACCTTTAGAACGCGGGTGGATGTAGTGCCATACTAATGTGCTCCCTGAACCGTGAGATTTAGTCACCCTGTATGGATGCACTATAGGCTGCCTTTACACATCAAACATGCTTTCCATGTGTTAAACCCATGGCCCCCAATGCTGTTTGATAATTATTACGCCTACATTACTGTACAAGCCTCTGCCTGTGGAGCTAACATATACACCTCCCTCCTCATATAGTAAACTGCCATCTCAGTAAGCTGTTTGCAGTTTAGTGTCTGCTCTAGGAAACAATAACAAGGAACAAATTGGGAGGTTTTGCATCCCAAGTAAATATGGCTGTTTTTAACAAGGAACCCATGATTATTTTCTTACATAATGTTTCTCCCACTTTGAGGATTTTAACTAATGCTGTTAAAATAATAATGTAACAATTAGAGAAACATTTTCTTTGAGATAGTAGTATATTAGTTAAATCAAGGCTACATTGTATGTTACATTACTTATGATAAATATTGCTTTAATTCTATAAACCATTTTAAATGTGCCAATAACCCCAGATGAAACCAGGTACATTTATTTATACAGCACACTTGAATTATGCTATTAGATTAATTGATAGTGATTGAGCCGATGAAGGGAACTAATCCCAAGATTCACTTCATCTCTCTCAGTGACATTTACATCCAGATGTTTAGAGTTTGGGGTAATCAATAAAGAGGGAATAAAGATTGGCATTCACAATACTCCCCTTGACAAGCTCCAGCCCAATGTTTGTCAAGCAAATTAAACACACTTACACTTTTCACCTGCTTCTACAACGACACCACATATGGCCGTGAAGTTAAAAATAAGAAACTGTGCATACATTACCATGCATAATGCACTACTCCCTCCATTTAATATGCAAATTTTCTAAAATATTACTGGATACCTTCTGTTCAGAATGAATAAATTTGAATTGCAATTAGAATAATCTTGTATAATTAATGAAAACTGTCAATTTTGGTTCCGAAGTCATTTGATTAGCATGTTGATAGGACACTTATCAAGTTCAGTAAACTGTTAGATTAGGAAGATGAAAAAGGAAAAAAGAAAAGATTGTAAGAATATTTTTTCAACGTCTCTGACATTTTCCCTTGGCACTGTAAACAAAGACACTTGCTGGCAAACTTCCTGAATAGAAGGATGAGAGAGAGGGGGGGGAGAGAGAGAGGGGGGAGATAGAGAGAGAGAGGGGGAGAGAGAGAGAGAGAGAGAGAGAGAGAGAGAGAGGGAGAGAGAGAGAGAGAGAGAGAGAGAGAGTGAGACGCTTGAGATTCTCTATGAATACCAGTCAACAGATGAAAATGAGTGTATCGTCCAAGCTCTTGAATGAGACACTCAACTCTGCTCTGTGCACTTCAGCTAAGACAGAGTTTAAGGACCTCATTTCTCAAATCTCACATGACCATAATGATCTAATAAGGATCTGGCTGAAACCACTGTTGTTTGCGTCAGTGTTGAACATATATTTATTTCATGATCAACAAAGTAATGTGTATCATTGTTGCATAGTATGAGAGGTTCTGTTGCATTGTATGAAAAAGTACCATCAGTACTATCTACAGATGAACCGAGCTTGTGACCTCATTTTCCCCTCTCTTTCTCTGCTCATTAGCTACCCTGAACCTTCCTCTCTTCCCTTCTCAGTTTTGAAACCCCCAAATGAGTCCTAAATTGCCTGCGATACAGGTTAGCTCGAGGGAGGGGGGGGCAAACATCTGTCGCGTTAGGTACCCACTCTCATCCCCGGGTATCTCCTGTGAGGAACTTTGGGATGTTTAATTCATAAACGCTGTCATCCATGTAAACCTCCTGATTTCATAATGACTAACTCTTGGTGCTTTAATTAATTTAATAATGCCTTTCAGAAGCCATATATGAAAGGGGCTCTGAAGTGGTGCATTAATTAGCTAACGCCGATGCTACCCTGTCAGGCTGCTGGTGGCTGTCAGGCACAGAGCATGGAGGAGGATGGGCACAGCTAAGAGGGGTCACAGGTCATGCCAATCATGCTCTTCCCTACACTTCGCGAGTCATCCTCCGATCATGTAGAGATTCATTACTTGCTAGACTAGGCTGATGGTTGATGGGTAGGCAATTTGTTCCACTATTGTATTAATGTTGAAACTATTACCTGCTTTTGGTAGTTTCCTGTAAAATGTGCTGTAGCAACCCAATCCAAATCACTCTACCAGTTCCATACATTCTACTCCCAACTTCCAGATGATGTTTTCCTTTCCCTATTGAGTAAACATGAACTAGGGGAGGCTTGTGTCTGTGCCTGTCCATGTATTACCATCAAATCAGCTGACTGAAGTATCTCAGTATCTGTGGAGGCAATTATCTGTTTTGAGAGAATGCGTAATATGGGACTTTGTAATGGTATCATTTGGAGTCAAGGCACAGATGCGCCGTGCGGAGCCATACTGTAATTAGAGAGAAACGCTGTACAGGTTTTCCACTAATTAGCAAATTATGCTGAAAATAGCATCAAGCTAATTAACAGTTATTATGGTATTTTTGAAAGTATGACTTTAATTAGCAAAGTCCTGACGCTGGCAATTTCAAACTCGTCTCCGAGAAGATGAGGGATAAAAGAAGGGAAAAAAAGAAAGAAAAATACGGGGCAAGATCAAGAAGATACCCAGATTATTATGATGCCGTCAAAGCCAAAAGAAGGGGGAAAAAACAGAGAAAAAGGGAGTGAGGGGTAGAGGGGGCAAGGGGAGGATGGAGCAAAGCTTTTGTGTGCTGTGCGTCTGAATCTCCATCCAAATGAGGGGACATGTGTGCTGTGCCACGTTGCCAAGAGGAGCCCTGAGCGGGGTGCCCAGTGTCAGGTGGCAGCAGCTCGCCCCACTGCGACCAGGCAGAGAGGAGGCTGAGCTCAGCTGGTGACCACAACCACTCACTTATTCTACTCCGCTGCACATTAAAGCAGCCTGTGAGGGGAGCCAAGCAACAGCAGCCAACCTGAAAACACTGTGCCTCCTTGAACAACTCCACCCACTGCCAGGCTGCCTGCCTCTCTGCCTGCCTGCACTCACTGAGAGTATAGGCCCTATAGGGGATAGCAGACAAAGCTGAAGAGTTCAGCTCCTTGGTGATTGACAGAATGATAAGGGTGAAAACGGAAGAGACTAGGATATGCTATGGGTTGGGGGTTATGGAGAGGGGAGTAGTGATCGTCAATACACCCACACATCTTTGTAGCAATAGCATTTAGATGTTTTTGTGTCTTTGGAAACAGAAACCAACATGCGATCTCTGGACTGCATCACCTGAAGATGTGGAGAGATAGGAATGAGAGGAGGAGAGGAGTAGACTTGGGGGTGTTTGAAGGCCCGATGTGGTGTGGGAGAGAGAACAGAAGTGTGCCTAGCCCCAGGCAGCCTACAGCTCCGGCCCATTAGCTGGGCTGACCTTGCCCGCGCCTTTGTCTTTGTGCTCTTCTCCCGCTGATTCCCCCTTCTCAACCATTCCCTTTTTGTTGTCTCCGAGTAAGACTGGGAAGGAGGCCATGGCTTTCGACTTGCTCCGCCTCTCCACACACCCACCGCCAAACCCGCTACCCCCCTCTAGCCTTCAGCTCGCAACCCGGAGGCGACATCTAGTGACAGTGACACCCCCAGCCAGTGGCCACCTCTCGCCCCTATTGGAACTTGGCCGGAGAGTCCAGGGGCCATTAGACCAGAGAAAGTCCCCAGAGAGGAGGTCCACATCGCGGCCCACATATGTGCAGCATCCCTGGGCAGCCTGCCTCTTTATAGCCAGTATCTCATTTGAGAGGATGGAGCATGGCTGCCAAGTTTTGAAACTGCCACATATGGCCTCCTCCATCAATCGGACTAATCAAGCATCAAGGGGAGGCAGAGCCAGTTTAATTGCCAGCCAGATATAGCTGCTCTCACTTGACACGACACCTGAAATAGATACAGGTCTGAGGAGAGCTGACAGAAGATAAATGACTATGGCCACTCCTATAACAATGATATCAAAATACACTGTTATATAACCAGCATTACTTTATAGCTACAGTGTCACTCCTACTACCATTACTGTACTATAAAACAATTACTAGCAAAACAATTACTAGCAATTACTCTTATTATTGCCACCCATTTACTTCCTATTACTTCATATTGCTATTGAGGGGCATAAGTTATGTATAGGGGGTGACAAGCCCAAATTTCCCATGCATACTGTAGTGTTCATTTGGAGTCCTTCAGGGGCTGTGCCTGCCTGTCTGCTGCCGGGATAGAACTTCCTGTTCCCCCGCACCCCACTGGGGGAGCAGCTAAGGAATAACTTAACACACAGGATGAGGACGGATATCAACACCAGTCATCCATTCATCTCTGTTTTCTGCTGTCACTCCCTCTTCCATTTGTAAACACCTGAGACGTTGTGGTCTGAATGGGCTGGTGTCCAGTGTGTGTTTCAGCTGCCTACTCACATTCATTTCAAACACAACAACTGACAGATGTCTGTCTTCTCTGTGTTCCGAAATACTAAGGCTATGCGATAGCATCTGCGCTGAATGTCAAAGTGGGGATATTCGCCCTCATTTTACCACAAATGCACTCAACGGAGAGAGAGAGATAAAGAAAGAAAGAAAGAAAAAGAAAGAAAGAAAGAAAGAAAGAAAGAAAGAAAGAAAGAAAGAAAGAAAGAAAGAAAGAAAGAAAGAAAGAAAGAAAGAAAGAAAGAAAGAAAGAAAGAAAGAAAGAAAGAAAGAAAGAAAGAAAGAAAGAAAGAAAGAAAGAAAGAAAGAAAGAAAGAAAGAAATAAAGAAAGAAAGAAAGAAAGAAAGAAAGAAAAAGAAAGAAAGAAAGAAAGAAAGAAAGAAAGAAAGAAAGAAAAAGAAATAAATAAAGAAAGAAAAAAAGAAAGAAAGAAAGAAAGGAACAGTCAGACAGAATGTTCATGAAATGTCCCTCTCCTACAAATACATCTCAAATCACCTGGTGAGCTCCAACTCTGGGTGCATTAAACCTGCCATAGAAAGAAAGTCCGTAATGAATCAATAATGTTTCAGAGACCTAACAACAACAAAGATGTTAGAAGGTCAACAGAGATTCTCATTCATGATTTGAAGTGTTTCATCGAGAGGAGTCTGTTACAGTAGGAGACTGTTATTTCTGCCCTGATTAATTACCTTTCTAAACTGTTTCATTACCTTTCTAAATAAGGATGGGGAACTAAGGCAGGGTTAACTAAACAAGCCATCAGGTCAAGTCCAATGGCTTCATCTTGAAGGCATAGAGAGAGGAGATATAGTTTAAAATTGTGGCATTTTCCGAGTGTACTGTAATTTCAGTGTGGTGTAATGTGTATTTAACTGTCCTTGTCTCTGTCTCTGCCTGCTTTCGCTGTTCACATGTTTAATTAAGAAGTACGCTCATGGTTTCTTCTGCCCATCTGCCAAGTAGCTCCCTTCGTCTTATTCTGCTCATTCCTTACACTGACAAATCTATTTTGCAAATCTATCTCTGCTCTCACTCCTCTCTATCCCTCTTCTTCTCTTCCTCAGCTTGCTTAAGCTACAATGTACAGTAGGTACAACACACATTTTGGTCTGTGTCTGGAGTTGAATAATACCCCCAAATATATCTGTAGAATCTGCATATAGCTTCGGTGATACTATGGCTATGCTATGCTATTGAGCTAAATGGTGGCTCATACAGAAACTCTATTCCCCCACGTCTAAATCACCGGCTGTCAGACGCAACATGTGTGTCATTGTGTCCCCATCAGCGTCTTTCATTGTAACCGCCATCACCTCTGAAGAGCTGCCTCTTATCAGTAGAGTGTCAGAAAGCCCCCCACAGGCCCCCCTCCCTTCTCCCTGTTAAATGCTTTTCTATTAAGAGCAGTGTTGTGTACCTCTGATAGTGGCTGGCCCTGCACTTCATCATTCATAAATCCCTATGGGCATCAATGGACCTGCCTCTCCAGACCAACCAAAGGCTCTGTCATTCACCGCCACTGAAAACCTCGTAAATGAGAATATTAATCTGAGGAGGCATTCATTCAAAGAGACTAGGAAGTGGGCTATCAGGCGAAAGCACTCTCCTCCAGAATGGTCCACTGGAGGGCATTAAGCAAGACACCTGCACTTGGTTTGGTTATAAGGTTTTAGAGTCTTAAATATTTCAGGGTTTCTGGACTACAGCAAGCTGAACAAATACAATAATCTGCAGTGTATCATGAAATCTCCAGTTATCTCAGGAGGATTGTCAAATGGGTTTTTCATTTTCCACAAGCAGTGTGTGTGAGATGGTGGAAGTGAAACATTTTCTCCTCTCTGTTGCCTTGAAAAAATACGCTCATATGTTGCAAACTGTTGGAAGGCGCCAGAATAATTCCCCTGAAGTATACAAGCACCTTGTCTGCCCTCCATGCCATGAAGGGTGCGTAGGATAAAGAGAGGAGAAAAATACAAACTAGTCCTCTGTGTAATGATTATTGTAGCTGCTAAATGTCAGTAGCTGAAAAAGTCCAAAACGGAGTTCCCTCCCCAGAGTGGTGAGATCCTGCTGTGGGCCATGGGATGATCAGCAGCATCCCCACCACATCTCCTCATTATTCAGTAAATAGGTTTGGGCATGTCCTCAGTAAACAAAGCACTGACTGACAGTTGAGGGAGAGAGGGAAGTGGGAGTCAGCCTCGTTCCCAATTAGAGTCGCCTCAGGCCAAACTTTAAAGAGGAGATCAATCCAACACATCGCTAAACTGATCCTGTCACAGTGCTGGGGATATTTAAACTGCCGTGAGAGCGGCGCAGGGCAGTTCTCAGTACAGTTCGGCAGGGCTGGCTAATGACTGGCGCTAGACCATTTCACTGGGATACATACCCCACAGTGAGATAGCGGTGATTGACGGCTGAAACGGGACCTCAGCTGCTGCTCCCTGCACACTAGGGGCCAGATGGTGAAATAGTGACAAGTGTTTTTTAGTATACAGGCAGAAATTCACAAAATGTCTCTCTCTTCCTTACCTGTGAGGCTGTTTTCAATCACGGGTGCAGAGTACATTTCAAATTAGCCTGGGATTTGTTTTTCTTCTTTATCCCATACCTCTGAAGTTGGCAGACTGATTAAAACATGCGGGTGAATCTCATCCCTGTCCACTTGAAGGATTAACATAAGGAGGGTGAAAGTGGAGAGGAGGGTGCGAAGTAACTATAATTGCATTGTCATTTTATAACATCCTGCAACTCCAGCAGATATCTTTGACTACAAGTGAGTTGCAGACTCTACCAAACACACAGAGGTAAAGAGGATTGAGAAGTTACTACAAAAACAGAGGTACTGAACATTTAAATGAGCGTGTGATGCATTATGTATATCAGTGAGGTTCCTGTGTAGGAATTAATTATGAGAATAAAACACAAAACAACATGCCCGATCTGTTGCTAAAATGCTGTGATCTAACGCAAAGCCAATTCATTTTCCATGCTCTTAAAGATAAAGAAAACGTTTGGTTTTGCTTGTCTATGTGTCTTACTGAGAGTCATTCACTTTCAACTTTATTTGGGGATTATTGTAAATCCCCGGTACAAATCATATCAAGAAATCAGGTAGCTGGGACATTGGATGTGTTCTGCTAATGCTCAAGGAAGATCCCCTGAGGGAGCTATTGAGTTGAGAGAGAGAGAGAGAGAGAGAGAGAGAGAGAGTGGAGGAGGGGTGCAAGAGAGACAGGGAGGGAGGGTGGCATCAGTCAAGCTGCACTTTATCCTGATAGATCTCCTTTACACACTAAGTTCCTTGTTAAAGAAGAGAAAATGGCACTCAATCCGGAGAAATCCTTTTCTACTGCTGCAAGCCTGTCAGCTTGGGAACAACCAGAGCTCTCTCTCTCCCAGCTCCCACTGACACACAGCTACACTGCTGAATATAGAGCTCTCTATATATCATTTATACACCATACTGTACACATAATGAACCATACCAAGACATAGTGATTTCACTATCTGTCACTTACGGTGTCCATTTAACTAGTCACTTAAAACAACATATTAGTTTAATTGCATCATGGCATCTCCATCACAAATATGGCACAAATGGTAAACAAACTACGGCACATCCTTTTTTAAATGTTTTTTGTTGAGTACAAATTCCAATGACGGAGAGCATGGCTTCCTTCCGTCTAACAGCAAGCAAGGGTTAAACTTGACACCTTATTAGCAATGGCGTTGATATACACCAATGTACAACACATTGATCAATGAAATGTGCAATCCTACAAAGTGCATTAAGTTATATTTGAAAGGTGAGAAGAAAAGACATTTTTATTTGAAGTCTGGAGTGTTTGCTGTTCAGTCTGCATGTTCTCATCTCCCAAGATTACCATTTGCATGGTGTGTGTCAAGACTACTTTTCAGAAATCTCGGTAACAATTCAGATGCAATCGATGAGGAGTGACAGTTTATTTTAAAGGCTTAGCACAGGCCAAGAAAGGAACGACTCAAGCATCAAGTGGAGAGGAATGAATTTGTTTTGTATTTGATTTTTCCATTAAATTTATCACCACTCTAACCCACCCCTTCTCTCACGCTCGCTCAATTTCTCTGACTCTCTCTCCCTCTCTCTCGCTTTCTCTCTCTCCTTCTCTCTCTCTCTCTCTCTCTCTCGCTTTCTCTCTCTCCCTCTCTCTCCTTCTCTCTTTCTCTCTCTCTCACTCTCTTTCTCTGTCGCTCGATTCAACAACAAGGCTGTAAACTAGCTGTTGATTTCTCCTCGCTGCTTTCCATGTCATCACTCTCATAAATGTTTGATTGTTCCACACCCTATACCCACAGTGCTTTTAATGCTCATATGTGAAACGATGGGGTAAAGATGTCAAGAGACAAAGTTCTGGTGCCCTTTAAAACGCTTCATCATATCTGGGGATTGTTGCCAAACACCCTCTTACAAAATCATTCCATTTTTGTTTTTTTTCCAAATCTCATGGTTAAGCCATTATCACGTTGTCAGGGAAAACCACCAGAGTTTTTCAGCAGTACTTCACTGAGCACACTAGAGAACTGCACGGAGACTACCGACCCATCTCTCTTATTGCAACAGCTCTCAGAATCCTCCCCTTCTCAAATCCAGGGTTCGCTGAGGCAGCCAATCAGCAGGACAGACCAGTCAGGGAGCCAGTGGCACGAACAGGACAGGAGCCAGCTGATGAAATGCATCCATACTTCTCACTTATGATGACATGATTGATTTTCAAATGTAGGATTGTCTTCCAGCCCTGCCTCCTCCATCCCGCCTCAATCTGTCCAGTCGTCCGCGCTGCTACTGCCTAATGGATAAAGCCTCTGTCTGTCTCAGACACGGAGGTGAGGGTTGATGTGTGGAAGAACAACTGCAACGAATGAAGGGTGAAATTTGAAAGAGCAATTTTCCTTCTGTCAATCAGCCGTCAAGAGAGCAACTTGACCACCAATCAGTGGAGTAGATTCAGGGTTCATGGTTGGTGAGGGAGTTTTGAGTGACTGTGCCATATCATAACATAAAACAGCCAAAAGGGGTTTTAAGGGGGTGAGAATAGATTTTTGGCTTATGATTTATGGGCAATGGCATACCTTCTCTGCCTTACTGACTAAATAAATTGACACACTAATGCATAGCATATCATCGTCTATAATTCATGGTTCAGAATTTGACGAGTCCTATCATCTAGGTGCTTCAAAATACAGCCAATTAAACTTGACTTAATTATTAAAGGTAGAAAGTGAGGGAACGAAACATGCTTTAAAAAACTCCTACTTCCAGTCAATTACAATAAAACTTTAATGAGCCTGGATAGAGAGCCATAAAAACTGATAGCCCCTCTGTCATGAATTATATATCCATATCGATTTTGTTTCTTTGCCATACGAATCGCAGGTAATCGTATGTTACCACATGTAAAGTGCACTTCCCTGGCGAGGATAAATATTAACTATCAAATATATATGAGGTGTGTGTGCATTTCTGACTGGGCTCCCATGGAAAATGAAGCAGAAGATATGTGGAGGCGAGGCCCTTGGGGAATGGAATAGAGGGTACCATATCAGACACAGAGAGACCATTAGCAGCAGCAGCAGCACACGCTTGATATGTTGCCTAGTTAGCGTCACATATAGAGGGATACATGTATTTTATTATTTGTGGTTGCCATCATGTCTCTCCTAATAGACAGGCAATGTGGAGTTTAAACCACATTATCCTCCAGGAGACCATCACAGTTACTCATGAGAGAAAGGGCTGATGTGTGTGTAAGCCAGGTCACCGCAGTCTAAATGAACGCAAGCAACGTGGGATGGAGGAAGGAAGAGTGGGGGGAGGACGGGACGTAGTTGCAGGGGGGAATTGTTGATGGAGACGCCACTATGTTGTATGTTGTGATGTACTGTGCTGGCTCTATAGATGTTGAACAACCACATAGCCAGTTTGTCCATACCCTTTTCATGATCCTCTTTCCAAGTTAGTCAACGTCCTTTCTCTTCTATCTATCTGCCTTTTCATTGGATTACAACAACACACACCAATCCTGTTTAGTGGATCGCCCAATGAAATCTTGTGTGTCCCGCTCTCGTTGTCACAGTCGCTGTCTCGTTGGACACTCGCTAGAGGTGAAAGGGCACCAACATGATTACTGTGACACCTGGTAAATGGGTTATCCCTGACACAAGTGGCTCACCACTGGGTTAATTGATCAACTGCTGTTCGACTTCATTAGTCCGACAGAGCAGGCTTAAAGAAAAACACAGAGTGACTGTCACTCTGAATATGTTAATCACGCCTGGGCATGAAGGACCACTCCAGCATTCCTCTCTGTCTCTGCTTCCTAGCCTACTGAATCACATGTCGAACCATCACACCACAGGAAAACTACAGTTAAAACTCTTTCTCTTTGTATCAACTAAGGCTATCTGTCCACGTCTAGAGGAAGGAGAGACAGCGAGGTCTTGGGTGTTATTGAATATAAATATATAATTACCAGTGTAAAGAATTCATAATTTGTCCTTTTCACAAAGGCAGGGTTGTAATGTAGCGCTAGGTGAGCGCTGTACTTGACGTACACACTGGAGGTGAAGGTGTCAGGGGAGAGCTCACTGGAGCGAGAGGAGGTTTTTATTGTTGCCCAGCCTTTCCGCTTAAGTGCACATGGCTTGGAGGAAGCGGGGACCTCCAGATCTGACCCCTGCCCATGTATATTTAATAGGCCATCAGTTGGCCAGGGCAGCTCTCTGATCAGGATTCAGAGAGGGGCTTTGAACACCCCCTGTGTATTCCTGAGCGTGCAGCCTCAAGCTGCTCTCCCCAGCTGTGTCAATCTGACTGTACTGTTACTACAGGCTAACAGACAAGCCAATGGGCTACTACACTACTACAGTCTAATGACTTCAGAAAAAAACACAACAATAGCAGTTGGTGCAAAGTGTACTGTCTATGACCATGTAATGAGTGTAAAAACAAAAATAAATTGTTACATACCGTAACCTTTGCTCTGTGCAGGAAAATTACACCAACCTAATTGTACACTTCATTTCCTTTATGAATGACCAAAAAGCAATCTCACGGTCACTGCACTTTGCACGGCTACAATGGTAAAAATAAAACAAGATGTCAAACAGAAGAGTGTCACTCGTATCTCTTGTCTTCTAATAAGGTGCGCTTTGAGTCAAAGCATATGTGGGCAGCTTTGGGGATGGGTCATTTGACAGGCAATTAGTTTGCGGAGGTGCTATTGACAGGCTGGTCTCGTGTTTGTTCAACAGCTCTGGGTGAGTTCCACGCTACTCTGCTACGTGCAAAGCACCACGGATAGAGAAAGACCTCCTGATCTCTGTGGAAGAGCACTATGTGGGGCACTTGCGGAGAGAGGAAAGAAGGGGAAAGAGATATGGATGCCAAAAGGATATATAACGTTGTTATCAGACAGTGTTGTTACCACCAGTTTTGTATATCGTCATTTAAATAGTTTGAGGGAAATGTCGCTGTTTGATAGTGGGAAGAGGAGTTTAATCTTATGAAACACACAAATGTCCTGTACTGTATATACATATGGACAGCCCCAGTAACCGGTCTGGAGAGTGAAGTCACAAGTTCTGCTGGTCGGCTACCTCGTAGCAAACTAGCGATGCCACTTTCACCATGATCCTTTGTGATTTTTTTCGGCACCATTTAGCCCCATTCAGCGATGTGGCACGCTTCAAAATGTGGCACGCTTAAAATTCAAATACTTTCAGCTTCATGCACCATCTGGGGTTTTCCAGGAATACGTGGATGATGTCAGCGCTATCACTATCTACTCCGAAACACACACAAGCCATTGCTTTTGTAAAACAAACCCAATCAATATCACCATTTGTAACAAGGGATCAAAATGCCTTCACAGAGTTTGGAGGATTGAGGCGGTAAACATTAACCCTCACCCTGTCAGCAGAGCACTGTTCTGTGTTGCAGCCCAAACGTCTGAGTATGTCCCCACTATGGACACACGGTATGAAGTGTGTTATGCAGGTAGATGGACAGGCAATGTCTCAACTGGCTGCCATGGTCCTAGCCTTAACATCAGCCATTATGTGGAGTCATTTAAAAGTAGCATGTGTTTTCTACATAAGCAACAGAAATGACATTTTTATCAACTTTGGATTGTTCTGCATCTATCCGATGCTATATGGAGCTTTAGGAAATGAGCACTAGTCTACGGCTGGCAATGTTGAAGCATATTGTCCCATATAGCAGCATATGCTAAATAGCTCTTCAGCCACACAGATGCCTAGTTGTAAAATAGCTCCTCAGTATGGGTATCTGCACCACCCAGATGGGTCCCAAGCTGTGCCAAACTGCTCCTCGTCAACTGCTATGAACTATAGCGTCACATGACTACCGGAGATACTGAGTCCTTTTCTGTATCGCCTTGGCACAATGGAGCCTCGCTGCCCTATGCATCATCTGAATCCTATGCCTGTCAGGTCTGAGGTAGCTAGCCGAAAGACAAGACTGTCTAATCTGCTCCAAGTGTTGAGGGTTCCATTCAGCCAAGGGAGTACAGAACAAGACTTTTCTCTGGTTTAGTTTGAAAAGCTCTATTCTGAGAGGGCTGATTTGGACGTGCATGTGGGTGTTACTGAGCGAGGCAGATTTCATGGGATATTTAGTCATGATTCCTTGAGTTATTAGTTTCCGCCCTATTTTAATCGCTCCGGACTGAGCCAAAATATCTCGGAGGATTCCCGGAGAGCACTTTTCTTCCACCGTTCAGCAGATTGGAATTTGTGTGTGAGTGCCTCACGTCATTTGAGGTGTCCTTCACAGCTTCAGGGGCCCTAATTCAAACCACATGGAGGGCAGCGTCCGGTTACGGACCTCTCCAGAAGGGCCACGCTCTCACGGGCTGCTGCAGGATGGGAAATGTTGCGTCTCGATGGAAAAAGTCGACAAACATATAGAAGCAGGAGTCACAACATGGCCTGCACACACTCATTCACATTTCGATAAATATACATACACATGTACACATACAAGGACATTATACACACACACACAAACACACACTGATATGCAAGTTTACACTACGGGCCAGCAAGGGCTGCTTGCTTGACATGATGGAAGACTAAGCGCTAGTCTGTAATATTGCTTCTATTCTTCATTGACAATCATATATATTTTTGCTGTTCCCTACCGACTTCACAGGGTTGAACTCTATTTATGAATGATCTGACATATTTCTCGCTCTTTTTCTGACAGGAGTACTCAGAGGAAATTTCAAGGCACCTTTCTCCTGACAAGTAGAAATATCAATATTTGAATAAATTGCAGATTTGGATCTCTTCACATGGATGCACTCGAGCAAGTGTGTGTGTGTGTGTGTGTGTGTGTGCGCGAGTATGTGTGTGCAGAAAGGAGCTCTTTTCATTCTGTTTCCACAGTCTTATCCCCTTGAGCCCGCAGGCAAAAATCTGTATGCAGCATTTCATTAGGGGAGAGCTCCACTGAGTGACATGTGAAGCACACCTCGGTGTCGACCTGATGAAGTTTACTTCCCTCAAACGACAAAAGCCACTTTGTAGAGAGGAGGAAAGGGTGATGGCAGAGCAACAATAAAAAATCATGAATGTTATTTTACAAAGTGACAGGCCAATCTGTACACAAATAGACTATCTTCGAGACAAATGCAGCTTCAGAGATATTAGGGGACTACGTGGTGCTTGGTTAGAACTGACACCGTGGAAAATTATTGCCAATTTTTAAGTATGAGAAGAAGGAACACTGGTTATAAAAAAATATTTTTATTTTAATTGGAAGAGTATACAGTTGTTCTACATTCTCTATATTTGGATGAGAGGTCAACGTTCAACATCCACTGTACTCAGGCTTTCTGACTCCTTCTCCAGCTTTATGTGTCTTTACTGAGAAAGTCCTGCCAATCTGTCTTACGCTGTTAAGTTGCAGTAGCTTCCATCCTATGTGCTTCTGTTGCTGATAGATCACTCGAGAACCTACCCTTCAATCCCCTCAAACACACACACACACACACACACACACACACACACACACACACTACTTTCAACCCTGTTTTTGAGGAGCCTGAGAAATGACTTAGCCATATGAGGTTGCTCAGGTACCAAAAAGGTTGCGACCTCTTAACCCCTATGCTGACCTTCCTGACCTGCATGTCGTACTTTCCCATTCCCAACAGAAAACAAAAACAAATCTTGTCATGCGCCTCTGTGACTGAAAAAAGTTCCCCACTAGCGAGGCAGTTCTTTGACTGTCGTAGAGCGCATGACCTGAGACTTCTGGTAGTCTCGATTTGACAGTTGCACAAGAAAGGTGAAGCCATGTGTGTTGTCCATCTCAGTCTAAACAATCTCCTCTTCCCCATCTCTCTCTCTCTCTCTCCTTATTCCTCGTGGTGTGCACAACTTAATAGACGAGCCATGGTAGATTCCTATTATGGAATCTCTGGAAAAGGGCCCGGACATTCTCTGTTATCCTGGATCTCCATCTGGAGGAGCCACTCACTCTGCCCCCCCTCCTCCAATCTCACTGTGTTGTGGTGAAGCTACGCTGCTGAGATGGCTTTCACTCTCCACTGGATACAATGAGATTGTATTGTCAGACCAGGTTGACTCTATTCGAATTGACAAGCCATTTCAATAACAAAAAACAACAGTGGCATTGAATAAAACATTCCCGTTAGTCTGAAGCCATAGGGAAAACTATAGGGAGGTCTCAAACTGTCCAAATATTTTCTTGAGAGTGGGAGTGATTTGAGAAGCAATGAATGTATACAAATGAACACTTGTTCTTATATTGAATAGGTTTAGATCTTGCAAGGATCCTCTGAAAATGGTCAAGGTTTATCAGGTCAGTTATGAAGGCCCCAAAAGCAGAGGATATGGTTAACAGACTAATAAAGATTACAATCGGGTCAGCCAGTCAGTAATCCCCAGAATAATTTGTGAAAACAAAGCCCGTAGGTCTATAGCATAAACCTCAGCACATCAGAGTGATCGGCACGTGCATAGGGGCCGAACATAATACGGTGTGATTTAGACCATACAATGAGCAGAGAAAATAAATATGCTAAGAGCACAAGGGTGTACTGGCAAGGCCTCTCGGGCTATGTCATCACTCCCTTGTCTATGCAAAGCTTCCCACCCGGGGGAAGGGCCCGTTATTATGAGGGCTCAGCTTCCCTCTAAGAAAGCAAACTGGAGCTGCAGTCCAAACAAGGCCAGCGGTGAAGGAGCAGAGCAATGCCAGGCAGCTCAGGTTTAGCGTCGCCTTCGACCTGGCTGGCCCGGTCCCTGCATAGCCCTCCGTCAGCTTCTCCAGGACAAACAAACAACCAGCACTTACACAGGGACAACCAGGGTAGAGATGGTGCCACAATCACTGATGACGGAGCTCTATTGGATTTGCTTTATAACACAATGTAATGAGTTCCACACCGGCTGGACCAGGGCTGGTAAAAGGTGCCGTGCTGTCCTGTTGGTCTGGCCTCAGTATAGCTCCAAACAGATGGGGAGGCATCCCAAAAATGTGCGCTCCCTCATGTGGTTTTCACTATCATTATATAACTGTAAACTCCTGGATGTCCGAGATTTGGGATCATTTCTTTCAGATGTCCTTAGGTCGGCAACAGGACTCGAAATAGCTGGATGGGAACCGTTCTTTTACAGAGGGTCTGGTGGGGAGGAAGTCAGAAAGATTAGGACTAAGACATGACGCGGTAATGCCAGAATCTGGCGCTGCTAGGGCTGCTCTATACTCTAGGCTCTAATAGTGAGGGTGTGGGAGGGAGAGAGCATGTCTGTATGTGAGGGTGGGATAACGAGAGAGAGAGGACTATTCATATGAAGCCACAGGAAGTCTTATTGTGTTAACGTACAGAAATCAAGCTGTACATGGCAGTTATACCTCCCCAATGCAATGTAGAAATTCAGAAACGGGGCAGGCATTCCTCAATAAATGACTCCTAATAGAAGTGCCATCCCATTAACCCATTTCTATTAGTTTGTTTCACATGACTTGAGTAGATCATTTTTCTGTTGCAGCACAATGGTGTACACTAACCATTTTGTCGTGGTTTCAGACCAAGAACAATTTTTCCTGTCTTGGAATGAAAAAGCTTCTCAAATGTTTATATGGCTCTGGTCCCTGCATGGTAAAGACAAAATCTGTTTTTTCTTCAACCGTATTGAACATGGTGCTGAACAAGCAGAGGAGTGTTTTTAGTGTAAATCAATAGCGATCAATCGGCAGCCTGGGTGTTGAATATGGATCAATATCACACTGGGCCGTAGAGGAGATCTGATTTCATTTGGCAAGAGGAGCGAGCAACAGGTTTCCATAAAGTGGTAATTTAAGACATAGGAACATAAGTCAGATGAATTGATATAGACTAGCCAGGACCTTTCTTGCCACTGAACCAGCACAAGGACATTTCTGTCATATATCATTAACACAGTTGGGGCAGGTTATAAAGGGGGGAGGAGTCAAGAGGACCCCACCAATCCACAATGGAAAGGAGGCTCATATTAGAATACAATAGTATTGGTTAGAACAATCTAATGTTACGGTTTACATAAATATTTAAAAAATGAGAATCTGACTATGCCACCAAAATAGATGTTGAAGTGTTTGTTTTAAATGCAACATGGTTCTGTTTGCTAAGACTTCTGGGAGCGATTATATGATGAGAACAACATCAGATACATACAATAAGGTGGTTTTCATTTTAAAAAATTCATATTTTATAGCATATTGAAATATTTGCACAGTTATGGTCAAATAATTCCTGAATTGTTTTATTTCAAACAATAGAAAATATAGCTCCATAAAACAGAATACAAATGTTCCCAGACTGAATCGAAGATATGTAGAAAGAGGGGTCATCCGTAAATGTATCATATCTATGTGTTTCGTGGACAGCGGGCCACTGTTCCAAATGACAGCATCGTAAAGAAAAACTGAGCTATACTTAGAAATAACTTGTCACTTTTAATAAATGACACTGGTTCAGGACTCTTTCTCTGGGGCTTTTCCCTCAGATCCATCCCAGGCAACCCTTGGGGCCATCGGAGCGGCCAGAAGACCTGCTCGTTTCCTTGAGGTAACTGATGACCCCATCCCACAATTCCCCATCTTTGTCCTGTGACCCCACGCCATGGGAACAAGACCATGTCCGATGCAATCCTCCTCCGACTCTGCTTCCCATCTTAATCTCAGCCATGTCACACTACAAATTGCTACATTCAGAAAATTGAAATAGATTGAGGTGGAGATGGATGGATGGATAGAGGAAAGGGAGGGGGTAGTGGCGTGAGTGTGCATCGACAACCGATCCCATAACAAAAGTACTGGAGGAAAGAACGACTCGGGAGATCCTGGCAAGGAATCACATCACGGTGAACATATTGATCGGATTTATAAAACCTCCAGCCTAATGCGGAACAAATGGCATGGGCGTGAACTGGTACTTAACCATAAAACCCCAGCATTACTCCGTCTCCGATGAAATACCGCATAAAGTATATCCCTCACCAGGGCCTAATGTGCTGTTTTAGGGCCAGATACGACTGAGGTTGACCCAACAGTTTGTTTGACAATTAGGGGGAACCCAATAAGGGTTGAATGGGAGTGAGAACATGCCAAAAGAAAGAAAGAATCGAAAGAAAGGAGACCCCTTTTTCAAAAGGAAGAAAAGCATGTAAAAACAGTTCACTGGCCGATCTAAATGTGATTCATAGGATGTGGGGAAGTTTGAAAAAACTTTTTCACCATTAAATCTTTAAGAAGCCAAACAAAGACTTCTAAACAGCTACAGAGTTTAATTATAAAGGAAAGCTGTTAAATATTTGAGATAGAGCTACATGTTTTATTTAGGTTTAGTTTTCAATAATGTACAATATTCATTGTGTACTGTGTTACACTTGTGCTTCATGGAAATTCATTTCAAATGAATTCATTGCTATAAATATTTTTCAAGTATTATGTTTGATTGTAATGGTATTTTAGGGCAGCTTAATGTAGAGCGTTACCATGATATTCCACAGAGTTATTGGATGTAATAGGAGACAATGGAACTTCATCGAAGCAGAAAAACACAAACAATCAAAATTGTTATTTAAAAATATCACAAATTTTACAAATAAAATGTGTGTGAGTGTGTGTGCGCGCAACAATGTGCGTGTGTGTGTGTGTGTGTGTGTGTGTGTGTGTGTGTGTGTGTGTGTGTGTGTGTGTGTGTGTGTGTGTGTGTGTGTGTGTGTGTGTGTGTGTGTGTGTGTGTGTGCGTGCGTGAGTGCGTGAGTGTGTGAGGGCCAGTGTTGCGCTTTGTCCAGCCTTCATTCCATCACACCAGCTCTGGCCTTGTTTCTGTCAGCACAGCGAACCAGGGGAGTAGAATGAGGGAAGAGAAAGGGAGAGGAGAGGGAGAGAGAGGTATGGGGTGGAAAGGGGGGAGAGGTTGTCTCTGCGGACAGATGGACTGCTCTTTCTCAACACATGTGGAACCATGTTTCGTCTTTCACTGCCGTCAAGCTGGAGCCGAATCCGTCGCTCTGTTGGTCCAGACTAGTTTCTTGTACAACACACCTCACTCTCTCTCTCTCTCTCTCTCTCGCTCTCTCTCTCTCTAACACACACACACATACACACCTCCTTCTCTCTCTGCACACATGTTAAAGTCATCACCCCTGCTCAGCACTAGTAAAACACAACACCCTCGTCTTCTGTGCTGTTGTCAAGTCTTGCCATTAGCTGATGCCCCTGGGGAATCCTATCCCAGTGAGGTGGGTCTCCCGCGGGAACACCAGGCACCACGTTACCTTCAGACGCCACTCATGTGAACCCAAACATGAGAGCATAATTTGGAAAATATAATTTATACTGTGCGTCTTTGTAAGTGTCTTGACATTTACAAACTGCGATAAAACCAACATGAGGGAGGAGGGAATAAGAAACAGAGCAGAATAATTTGAGGTAATGTTTTGCTTAGTGAACAGTATTACCCAATCCTGGATGTTGGAACAGTGGGAAGGAGTTTCTGGCTCCAAGGCTGCAGAGAGGGTCTGGGTTTCATTTTTCACCAAGTGCAAGCCAACAGAGAGCTGCCAAGTACAGCTTTCGCTCTCAACACTTCCTACTCTTCCTACTCTGGCTCAAAAGGAGACAGGTTTCACTCAAACATCACTCTAGTCCAGTCAGGGGTGGCCAGTTTCTTCTCTCCTTTCTCACAGGGTGTCAAAAACTCACATCTGTCATATGAATTACATTGAAAAGAGCCATAAATAAAACGCGAAGAAGGAAATAATATTATTGAGGCATGAACATGAAAAGTTAAAGTGTTTGTGGATGTGGATGTGTGTGCACATGCGTATATGTATGTATGGTTGCATGCGTTCATGCACGTGTGTGTGTGTGTGTGTGTGTGTGTGTGTGTGTGTGTGTGTGTGTGTGTGTGTGTGTGTGTGTGTGTGTGTGTGTGCGTGCGTGCGTGCGTGCGTGCGTGCGTGCGTGCGTGCGTGCGTGTGCGTGTGTGCGTGTGTGTGTGTGTGTGTGTGTGTGTGTGTGTGTGTGTGCGTGCATGTTTTTCCCTAAAGGCAGCAACTTTAATCGACTGCACTTCAAAACTGTATGCTCACCATCCTGAGCCAAATACCATTTCTGTACTGTATGATGCAAGAATCCATGAGCTACACCTCCAGGATTAGGGCTCCCGAGTGTTGCAGCGGTCTAAGGCACTGCATCTCAGTGCCAGAGGCGTCACTACAGTCCCTGGTTTGAATCCAGGCTGTATCACATCCGGCCGTGATTGGGAGTCTCATAGGGCTGCACACAATTGTCCCAGCGTCGTACGGGTTTGGCCGGGTAGGCCATCATTGTAAATAAGAATTTGTTCTTAACTGGCTTGTCTAGTTAAAAATAAAGGTCAAAATAAAAATAAAAACAGCACAACCTGTGCATAGCTCTGACCTCTGCATTGTTTCATTCTCACTTGTGTGTGGATGGTGAATTACACGACATATACAGTGCAATTTTATCACCTTTGTGAAAACATGTAATTTACAGTAGGTAGTTAATAAACCAGAACTCTCTTCACAGGTTATCAAAACACACTTATTTTTTCAGTGTGTAATTAAAATGGTGTCTGAAATCCTTTTTGACAGTCCAGGGCTTTAAATGACATTAAAGGAGACAATTAATTAAATTTTGCTTAATGTCCCCTTTTCGCTGATTCTCATTTACATAGCATTTCCAACGCAAAAATCTGACCTTATAAATACTGGCATTTGTTCAGCTTGGGAGTTAATCTCACTTTTGCAAAAACCAGATGGGAACACACCAACACACCAATTTTTGTATTTGTTGCGTAGAGGGAAGAGAAAGCATATGTGGTCCAACGCAAAGTTATTTTGTTGCAGACAAACATCTCAGACACCAAGCCACTGCACTCTGGGATATGACCTAGTAGATGTTCCGCAAATGAACGATAACGCACAGTCATTTAGAAAATTCAGCACACTAATGAGCAACATAACGAAAAGCTAAGCAAAATTTGCATTAGGCCAAAAACTGAATTGCATTAACACATGAACAGGTGCGGAGAGGCCTTTATAAATGAGCTAAATTAATAAAAACCCTCCCACAGCACAGCCATGTGTGCTGATGACTGAAAAAAATCTAAAGGAAAAAAACAAGTCAATGTTATGAATTATTCAGTAGCTGGGCGGCCTCCAGAGGTCAAAGCTCTTTGACCTTTGTGACAGGAAGTGAAAGGGAACGCGGTTAAAACTGGAATAAGTGGAGCTGACATCTTTTGGTCTGGTCCACGGTCCTCCTTTCTGAATGGGAGTGTACATTGACATGGATGTTAAGACATGTGAACATACATTAGATACAAAATGCATGTATGGGCAGCATGAGCTCTGAAAACACATTCCCTCCTGTGCTATCCTCACCTAATATGCTGCATCTCCTCTGTGATACAAGCAACCTTTGTACTTTGGCAGCCAGAATGAGTCGCTTTCTTTCTTTCTTTTTTTTCCAACAGGATATTCTTATTTTGTATTACAAAATGAATGTGTAAGCCTGGACCATGTATCTAATCTTTCACACAGGAGAAGACAAAAATCAATATTCAGGAGAGTGAAGATAGATACCAGGGCAGAAGAGTCATCACAAATTGAATTATGTTTGGCGTACACTGGCCTACACATACTGTAAATGGGGAAACCACCTAATCAGATATTGTGCACCTCATCACTCTAACTATAGAGACTCAAATGACTGCCTGTATATACCCATGCCCCCACTAACTTTAAGGCGCCACTAGCTTAAAGATGTGACATCCCCTTTCAACAATGACTTCATAATGGGAAGATATGATTAAAGCCAACTGTGAAGTACTGTAGTCATAGCAATAGTGATACAATTACCGACCAAATTCAATCAGTGTCTTTTTGTTTCTGCAAGAGCCAACATAGTTTCCAACATTCCTGATTAGAAGAGCAAAAAATACACACTAAAAACAAATAGTTCGTATAGTGTCAAATAAGGGTTATTTGGCTTGTAACCAAAGCAGAACCCTTTTTGGTGCTATATGGAACCTGGTTCTATAAAGAACCATTAACAAAAGGTTTCTGGTTATGGTTACAACCCTTTTGGGGTCTATACAGATGTATTTTTTATGATTATTTATAGAACCATTATGGATGGTTCTATAAAGAGGCTTTATATGTTCTATAAAGAACCTTTCTCAATCTCAAAGGTTCTTTGTAGATCCATTACAGGGTTTTTTTATTCTGGTTCATTCAACAAGTTGAATCAGGTGTGCTAGCTCTGGAATGGCTGGGGGTGAGAACTACTGACTTAGTCAACCACTTAGTCAACACAAAAAGAGTTGTGCACAAACCACACCACAAAATAGTTGAATGAGCCACCAACCCTAAATTTGAATTATCAAGAGGAAAGAACCATTTAAGAAAAAATATCAATTGTTTGAACAGCAAAGAACAATTGAAGGGCTCAATGGGATCTTTGGGTCAGTATAGTTGTACATAGAACCCTCACCTTCCCCCCAAAAAACCTTGAGGAACCCTCATTGTTATGTGTGTATGTATGCAAAGACTGACAGAACATACAGATGTAGGATCTTAATTTGATCACCCTGATGCAGGAGAACTTTCCTGCAATGCAGGAAATGTAAAACTTTTAGTGTATTTTGGGTTTAAAAAGGCTTCTGATGTTTCAGACATGATTTCCCTTAGGAAAAATGGAACAACCATTACAAAAAATGTCAATTAATTATAATCAAATAATTCAAATTTCCTGTTGCTGCATGATTATTTTCCTGCTGTAGCAAACTGTCTCAAATTAATATCCTACATCTGTAATAGACTTTAATTTTACAATCAGCACAGAAGATAGGGTCAGCCTTTCCCCAGCAGTACAGAATGTCCCTTCACACACACAAGCTCACACACATGCAGACACACACACACACACACACACACACACACACACACACACACACACACAAAATAATCCCATTCTTTCCCCAGAAAACAAATATGAATAATGTAATGACATCAAAAGTCACTTGTGAAATATTTAAAGCTCCTCCAGCCCTGAAACTGTGACAGCTGTTAGGCGTATGCTGTATCTAACAAACTTTTTTTAAAGAATTCTTTCCCTTTAAAAAATTCCTGAAAATCTGCATCAAACTCAGAGAGAAAATAGGGTAAACAGATGTCTGGCTTGACCACAGGAAAATTGGACACATTTGGAATGATAGGTTTCCCAAACTTAGTCGGATATGCCAGATCCATGGGAACGCCAGTTAATGTCTTGATAGATGCCAGCTAGCTGTGTATGCTTTCCCCTTGTACCATCTGGGAAAATGTTACAGCGAGGAAATGCCATCAATGATTCACTCCAAATCTGTTTCTTAAAGGTTGTGCTATGCTACTCTTTCTCTAGGAAATGTGGCAGAGCTGAAGATGTTTTATACTGTAATGTAGGCAGCTATCTAAGACATGACTGATTCAACAATCAGTCTTTTCTTCACACAGTCAACTCTCAGCTCTCTTCAATTTAAAATAATCACTTTTAGCCAGAAGCAACTGCAGCACAGGTGCCACTCACAATTTGCATGAGAAACAGACAGAAGAGTGTGTAACATATTGAGGCTTCACCAAATCTCACCCATATGTTCACTGAAAAGTACTGTATCAGGATGGTAAACTGGGTGACATGTGTATGCAGTACAGTAAACGTCAGTTATTTTGTGTTAATCCCGAAACTCCACAACTAGCCTTGTTGCAACCCCCTCTAGTCAGTGGGAAGTCAATGGGAAGTAGTGTGGGACTGGGAGGGTGAACTGATCTGCTCATAGTTACGACATGGAGACAATGGGAGGGCCTAATGAGGAACATATGCTTTTGTGATTCAACAGACCTGCTCATTGTGCAAGGAAAACGATACTCTACTCCCATTCACTCCCGTCACAATAAAAATCGGAGCCTTTTTTCAGAGCTGGTTGAGCTTACAATATCCATCCGCTTCTCTTTTTTTCTGCTTTGCATTCATTTTGGCTATTGTACTTATGTTCCCAGTTTTGTCCCACAGATTGAGGAACAATAGAGTGTGAAACATAACTCAATGAAGGCGCTGAGGCAGAACATATCAAACTTAAAAGCAGCAGAAATCAGTGCGATGTTTATCTCTCATACTTCGTTTCAGTGTGAACAATGTATCCAAAAAACTACACTAGTCTAATAAATGAGATAATCAACTTCATGAGAAGGCATGATGAGAGCCATTTGTGCATTTATTTGCATGATAAAGTGTTTCCTTGGGCTGCTCAATTTAAATCACATACATAATACCCATAACATAATGTTACATCCAGTCCTACATAATAGAGGAACACCAGCTCTCCTAGTAGACAGAGAGAGAGAGGCATCTAGAGAAGCAGTAGCTGTGGTAATCCAGCCAGGCAGGCATCCATGGCAGCTCCTACTTCCTGATGCATGAGAAGCTGCTGGAGTGGCGGCAACAACTGTTCAGCCCTATTTGATTACTAATAAGAGAGTTGTCCCCTCTGTCAGATACCAGGCATTCTCCACTAAGTAAACAGTGATTCTGGCTAGTCAAACATTAGCATTGCTGTCTCTCCCCACACCATGGTGAGAGTTAGTTAGGCTCTATGGTGAAGATATTCCCTCCTACACACTCGTGGGCACGCACAAACGCACCCACATTCATTTTTCAGCTGTGAGATAGAGGAGTCTGAATAACAGTTATACTGTGTGGAAGGAATGTAATAGCCAATATGCAGTTTATGTTCTCTGAATATCCAAATCCTGTAATCTATGTGACATATTGTAACCTAAAGGTTCAAAGCAAAATCCCTGGCACAAACTCTTATCACAACAGAGCCCTAACCACCTTCACACACAATCTTAGCATTGCCGAACCTTAGAGAATAGTAAAAACTAGATAATGACCACTTCGATAGACAAAGAGAAAATGAGAGACAAATATCATCATAAACCCTATAGATAATTAGATGAATACCCCGCCCTATGCACCTGTGATTGAACACCCCTCTCCAGGTGGTGACTGCCCCCCTGAGCACAGGTAGCTGGGAAAGACCCCCCCCCCACAAACCTGCTTACAGAACAATCAGCCACAGTTCCCACAGAGTGGACCAGAAGGTTGGAGTCAAACCCACCTGGGCACCCCAACACTGCGGAGTTCTCACTCACTTCCCAACAGAGCATAAGGCTGAATCTAACACAGGTCACAATCACAGCAGCATGGAGAAGACATGGAGCAGAGCCTACCTGTCGATGATCACAGGGTCTGACGGAGTCTCGTTCCTGTTGCCACAGCTCTTCTTGTCACAACACCGGCTAGGGGAAGAAAGAACGTTTGAGATCACAACAGTGGCTGTTACTGTTTAGAGTGAAAGTTAGACCCTTAGAAAAATGTATATTGCTTTCTAAGGCAAAACGTCATTGTGTTCAATTTGGAAACAAAAACTAATAGAGAAATAACATACACTAAATCTATCCTTTCATGGATGCTGATAGAATAACAACATGTTGTGGTAAAGTGTTTGCCTTAGTGCTTGAGAGGAGGGAAGTAGAAGGGAGGGGAGGGGGGATTGGGCCAGGAGGCAGGGGAGTCACTTTTCACAGCTTCAGCTTTTGTTTACCTCTAATTGCCAGGCTGCTATTTCTGGGGGAGATGCAAGAGGCCACCCTCAAACCAATATTTCTGCGGGGCATTTATCAATTACGGCCTCAAAAGCACTAATCTATCCTTCATCACGTTTCCACCATCTTTTCTCTAAACCTACACTATACCTCCAGTTCTTTGATAAGGAGCTTTAATTCAAACTGAAATTAAACACAACTATACTGCTGCTTCCCATTTGAAATGAAAATGTATATTTGTATAATGGCTGCAGGTCTAAATGATATTTGATGCCATATGGCAAGGAAAGAAAGACAAAGCATGTTTCACAACATGCAGACAAGAGATAGTTTGAGTGGATTTTACAATAATACTGCATAGAAGTGCAACAATATACTTAATGCTTTACCAGAGCAAAAGAGAACAGAAGAATACACCCATGGAGTAGGCCTAGGATACTCATTACCTCATGCCTTCTTGAATGATTATAGCTTTCACTCAGTGAGTAGGTTAGTCTTCATATGCCTCTACAGAATGCAATTTCTCTTTGACATTGACAGTACAGATTACCTCTAGAAAGCACCATATTCCATGTTAGATTTGGGCAATATTTAGGGAGACCTCTTCTACATTTTGTGCCTTTAATGACTAGATCATTCAAGACTGTGCAATTTTGGTGCTTATTTGTGATATGTCAATAAATAATCTTAGTATGGCAAAAAATAAGGCTTTGTTTATTCATTTACACTTAATTTTCAACATATTGATACAGCCTAACCAATACAACTGCACCGGTTATACTCAAATAGAGTATAGGCTAGTCTTGCACATCACGATATATCCTCTTCATGATATATAATCAATGTCAAATATCACCATATTCGATTTAATGATATATGGACAAACCCTATTCCACGTGTCACAAATAAGTGATGGATGCATGTAAACTATTTTGTATGAGTGATGAGATTATGTAGACTTATTAAAAAGGCAAATCATTCTCAGTTCTAGGTTAATGCACTTGCTCTCAAACAACTTGAACAATGCGACAGTACAACAAAAGAAAGGTTAAACCGACAGTATCCGAATTCAATTCTCACAAATCTCACAATGAGCGCAACAATAAACAACATAAAACGGTGTTCCTTTTATTATCAACGACACCACTGAATAGCAGCAGAACATGAGAGCTTGAGATTTTTACGTTGTTAACTGACGCTAAAAAGTTCGCTGATCACCAATGGCAGGTGGGATCAACCAAGGCCTGACTCCATGTTTTGAGGCGCAGACTCACTGGCATCAGACTAATATTCATATATTCAACAAGAGACCCTGTAGGCTACAACTACCCTGGGTACCAGTCTGTTTGTACTCCAATACTTGTAGGCCTTCTCCGCATATGGCAATATGATAAACAAGTGTGGGAAGAAAATAAAGAAATGCACTGTATACTTCTTTAACAACGATGAGTTGGTGGAGAAAAAAAAAACTTACCTGCACATAATTTCGTGCGTAAGAAGAACTCTGCACATTTCAGGGTTTTTGTCTTGACCCTCGTATATAATCGCCTTTGGGAAAAATAAAGACACGAATATGTAGGCTATATTAAATACATATAATGAGCAATTGTATATAATCATCTTTACAGTAGCCTAAATGTAAACGGCATTTAAAACCGAATAGTCAAAAACAAGTGCCTCCAAAAATTAAACTACTGTTGTTATTGGTGAAAAATAAATATTGTCGTCACTGCTGCAAAACTAACACTGTGATACATTTTAAATAGTGTCATGATGTAGACCAAAGCCTACGAAATTAATAACATGTTACAATGTTGGTCCAATGATAATAACAGATGATGATGATGGTGATAATGATGATGATGATGATAATAATAATAATAATTATAAGTATAAGTATAATAATAAGTATAATATTATAATATAACAACGTATATATTTTGTTGTTATAACATTATATTAAGAATACTTTTTAGGGGGAGTTTTTCATAAGGGACGATCCAATGACGTGTCATCAATATGGTTATAATCTGCAGATATTTGGGGGAAAGTGTTAATGGGCAATCTGTTGTTTATTTTTGAGCTGCTAACAATGATCTTTCTGTGGATAAAAAGCGGTGTCTGGCGGTGCGGTTGAGTAATTTTTGAGCATTGGCTGAAACAGATGGTGTGCAGCTATCAGTTGTGCCGCTCTCCCTCCCTCGGTTCCTCCCTCCCTCTATTCTGAAGAGTCGCTTTGCTCCCCTTTATTGAACTAGCCTACCTAGCGCAAAGACGCATGTTATACGGCACTTCTATATTCAATTGAAGACAGTTTGAATGTGTGGTCTATGATAAGGAGAAAAAATACACAATTACACTCCGAAATGTTGACGTCCTATTCTTTCTGGGATGGAACCCCACTTGACTTTTTGACGGCTTTGTTTTTTGTTTGATGAGCACCGGGCGATTATATATACTGGTTTGATTTATGTCGATATTTGCAGCTGCAGAAACAGAGAAATCCATAAACTGCTTGTTCTGCGTCATTGACTCGGATCATTCGCAGAGGAATTTTCCCTCGGAGTGGTGGAAGCTTTAACGGCTCTATTTAAATGGATCTGCTGTAACCCTCGGTAAATTAGTAGTAATAACAACCACCATGGTGGAAAAGTCTAAAATAATAACTTTTTATTTTTTCCCTAGTTAACATCATGTGATGAGATTTGGGGTTTAATTTCGTGAATTGTTCTACGAGTGAAAGTGTTTCAGCTACGTGAGCTTTTTCAAAAACTCTTCCCAAACATTATATGTGTTTAATATGGGTCATGGGTCAAGTTTAGCAACATGCCTAAAAATCACAGATTAGAATAAGGGGCTCAACAAGACAACACGACTACTTGTAACTCCATATCAATAAAATAGCCCAGGCCTACTTTATTTTACAATAGCCTATCATATCTTATATTTTTTTTAATAAATAGGCAAAAAAAAATTCATTATATCATTATCGGAAGAAAGTAACGACATTACAAACCAACAATCATAATTTATATTGTATAGGTACACAATTGTAGGCTAAATTAATGGTAACTTAATGCTTGATTCATTTTACATATGTGTCGCGCAAAAACAGGATATAGGCCAACACGCAATCTATATATAAAGCCATTTTAGTCAATGCACGATTGCATAAAGAAAACCCATCTCATAAGTTATACTACGCATGTGTGATGAATTGCACAGGTTGTGTAGATTTGCACAATGCAGGTGATGTATAGAAAGAAGCAATGTTTCTCGTGTAAGCAAGCTGTATGAATATAAGAGTAAAGGCAGTTTACCTGCTTCGTCATGGAGTCGATTAACCGTATGAAAAGATCCTGTTCTGTTCTGACGCCTGGGGAAGGAATATAACAAGCTTAGGCAAAGGTGTAGGGCTGTGTGAGATGTACATGAATGCTGATGATAAAATAAAAAATCATTCATATAAAGTATATAAATATGTATATATATATATTTTTTTTTTAAATATATATATATTTTTTACTCAGAACATTTATACATCTATAATCTGCATCATAAATTATTTTACCTGGACATTTAAACAATGATTTAGAAAATAAATGAATTGTAAATGATAATAGGGATGATAACGATGATGGTGATGATGATTACAAAAATAATAATAATGATCATCATCATCATCATCACCATCATCATCATCATTATTATTATTATTACTATTATTTATAGGCTTTATCTTTTGGGTAATATTGAATTTATCTAAATAATTGTTTCACTCACCATTGCTGTACAACAATTGTAGTTTGTAGTGTATCCCATTGTTAGTTTTTTCACTGTTTGGTTCCTGAAAATAACCAACATTGAGATAGATGATGGTCAGCTGAAAATAAAGCATCTATCTATCTATCTATCTATCTATCTATCTATCTATCTATCTATCTATCTATCTATCTATCTATCTATCTATCTATCTATCTATCTATCTATCTATCTATCTATCTATCTATCTATCTCTCTGATACTTCATCATTTTAAATGTATAATTTGTCAAAAATAAGACTTACAACCACTCTCCTATCATCGACGAATGAGGGTTAAAAATCGATATTGCACGTGACCTGCTTTATTGACCCACAGCCATCTCTATGTACGTCAAGTTCATTTCAAAGTAAAGATTATGAAATTCAATAAACGATATTCTCATGAAGCGCTTACTTTATCTTTCTCCACAAAGTCCACATAAGCTGTCCTTTCGATCTCCACGGGTTGACCCTGTCTGTCATACAGTGCCAGGACGAAATGGAAAAAATTGGATTTTCTGAGGTTGGAAGGTGGCTGCTTTTCATAATGTGCCCGTGCCAAGCCAACACCACTGCAGGAAGAAAACAAGAGACCATCTCGGTTAAGTATCAGACACGGGAGACAGATGATGGAGCTAATGAAAACAGTGGAGATGTGGAAGCACGTTTGAGTACGAGAGATTTCTTGATTTGTCACAATAAGGGTAATCTGATGTAATGAAAGAGGGGAGAGCCGAAGGGGGACATTGGGAGACCGTAATTGATACAGAGTATTGAGGGGATTGAGGGTCGATATGAGAAATGCGTGAGAAAATCAGATGATTTGGCATGCGTACCTTTGGGCGGCTGTGTTCGCATCCACCACCCCAGCTGTGTGCATCCATGAGCGGACAGAATTCAGCCCACCCAGCGGTTCCTCCTTCATCGTTGTCCCACCCCGCGATATAGTTTCCTGAATCCCAAACATTTAGAACAATTTACGTGCAAAGAGCCTCCTGTGAAATTCGGTAAATAAACGTCCAAACGTGTTATCCTTGAGGGTTTACGGGATAAGTCGTAAATGCCGTCTGAGCCTTGCAAGGGGAAAACCAGGTCCACAGGTCTCGCCTCCCTTTTCAATCCGTCCTGGGTTGCAGCGATGTGAACAATTCTCAAAGTACTCTACTTAGTTGGTGTGGAGTCCACAGACTGGAAAAGTGACTTGTTCAACAGACTAGGCTTTTTCAGTGGCTATTGTTCCTTCTTTTTGTTGTGCTTATTCACAGAAAAATTCGATAGCTGTTGTTTGTGTGTGGATGATGCTCTCAAAGTAGCGACATCCCTGAAGCACCACATCCAAAACCTTCAGGACACTTGAATAAACCACTCCTGGTATTGAAAGGTGCTGCTTCTCCAAAAGACAAGCACACGCAGAAGCTGGTCACCGTGGAGGTGTTCCCGGTACACAGGAGAGGTGGATAAGGGGCCTTTCGCGTCGTTGCAGGATGGAAGGGAACATGCAAAACTAAGCCCTCTTTCCCCGAGGACTGAAATCTTTCCCGGGAGCCAAAACTCTAAACCCACGGGAGAGACTCAGTCAGAAAATGACGCTCATGGGGCGTGGCTTTTACCATATATGGAGCTCTGACGATTCCTGTCAAGCAGTGGCGCTCGACTGTTCGAGTATTAGCCTATAGAAGCAACCTGAGAACACTCGCTCTACTTTTCTCTTGCAATGTGGTGAGTTGATTTTTTTTCTTCAATGATATGAATTCAACGAGGTGTAACCATCACACAAGATTCATTCACTACATTAAAAACCTATTCCTGTTATGGTCATTTGTCTATTGTGAACGCGTGCTTATGGTAGGCCTGCACATATTTTTTAGAAGATTTGTAATTAGACATTTTCATATTTTTATTAGGTTATTTAATTGGGAGTATTATGACACATAAGATTGATATGGCCGGCAGTGAATTCACTAATGTGGGCTATGCTAACAAAAAACATTTAATAGGCATATGTTATGCCTATATAAATCATGTTTTAGAAAATAATATGCTAAAATTATTGTCTTATCTTTGTTTAATCTCACATTTAGCCTATATTGTTTAATCAAAGAATCTCTAAGAATCTCGATAGGAATAAGGTCTAATCCGTAAACTGAGTGTATTTCACTGCTATGCAGATATTAAAATACTAACAAAGCCTCGGGTTGTCATTCACTCCCATGCAGAGAAAAAGTTTTTAGCTTTTTTTGGAAATTGACCACCAGTCATTTACGTGTGTTCCAAAAAAAATATTAATCACGAAAGCATAATGAGTGTAATTTAATTTAATTTATATTCCCTGACCTCTAAAGTGATGAAGATCCGGATTGCCTTGTATAAAACATACTCGGACCATAAGGTATCTTTATTTTCATCTGATGACAGTAGAAGTCATATGTAGTGTAATGGTTTGATTGATTGGGGGAGAGACAATGTCCGAGCCTTGTATTCAGAAAACCCTTCACATTATTGAGGGCAAATAGGTGAAGGGGGAAATGGGGGGGAGGAGAGAGGAAGAGGTGTAGCCTATATCCTCAGCAATCTATCCATCTGGTGCTGAGGGTTAATGGCTGCTGCCAAAGATAAATGAATAATAATCTGTTGCTTTCACCTCTTTTCAAGATCTATTGCCTTATTGCAACTCTGTATAATAAGATATATCCTTATATGTGCGTCAAAACAACACATATTTTTAGAAGGCATGAAGGTAAATGCTCCATTAATACGTTTTTTTGCTGTAATACTTGACACTTCCATGAACACAAATATAAAACAGGCTGAGGAGCGGAACGGGACAAATTTGTCTGTTCATTTGAGATTGTCAACCTATCTTTCTTTACAGAACTTTGGCCTAGCCATACTGTGTGTTTTTAAAAAACATGGCTTCAAGTCGTTTATTAGAACTTAACCCCTAATTACACGCACCAATGCGATTTAAATCAGATTATCAAATTAGGAGACTTTGAGACAAATCCTCTTAGATCTGATATTGTTGACTGGAGAGGGAAAATGGATCTCCACACCCGTCACGTAGGTAACGATGATGTCCTGAAAGGGGGCTTTAAACCGTATTTGACAACAAATGCAGCTGCCCCGCTATTTCAGAAGACATTAAAGGAAAATGAATGCAAATCTGTGTTCAAAAGCCATCTGGACGTGGCGAGGGGCAGTCAGCTGCTCCACACACATGCGAGGAGCCTAAATCCGTCTCGACTCATTCTCCGGGATCATCTGCACTGTGGGCTTAAATCGTGAAAAATGCGCTCGCCATCATTAGGAAAATATTACAATCACACGTTCCAAATAAAATAATATTCTGTGTTGATCTCCTATTTTATAACAATGTGTAAAGTTTATGGATGAAGAATCTGATATTTATTATTTCTCTATTATTTCTATCAATCAATTTGTCTTAATCAACTTGTCACACAGGCTACAACCATTTTCTGCATATTCGAACAACATTTATTGTGGCATATAGGCCTACCACATTGAAGGTAAGTGAAGACAAGATTCTTGAAGACAAGAGTCTTTAAAAAATCTTCATCATACATTATTGAGAATATGGCCTATTTTACTGATCATACTGAAATGATCACATTATAACAATGTGATGACCAAGATATGAATCCCCAAAAGCTAACATGGTGATGAAGCTGAATTTCTTCAGATCATTGGCGCGTGGCTCTTTTGTTCCATTGACTTCCAAGACCGTGTCAAGGGTGACGTCTTCTTTTTTGGTACGAATTTACGGGGCGAGGCCCTCATGATCTCAGTAAATTTACATGTAAATGGCGACATCAGCCGATGCACGTGCCACAGGCCAGCGGGCTTCCCAGATGTCAGGACAAAGTCAGACAGCCACTGCCCAGCTGTCCTGGACGGCATGGACTTTAGGACAACTATTATAATCACATGCATTGATTTGCCATCATGTTTTAACTTGATTGATTAAAGGATAAGCCACCTTTGTGAACTTTCAGCATTTTTATTATAACAAATGCGGGTAATACACATGTACAAAATCCATGCATTAGTTTGTGTTAAAACAGTCTAAAGTGTCAAATATAGGCCCAATAAACATCCCACCTATGAATTAGTTTAGAAATAGAAATATAGACTAACCGATAAAACCTATGCATAATATGCTCTTTTATTTTACTGAATAATTTTATGTTTATAAAGTTGAAATAGAAAATTCGTTTCAAAATTGCAAGGAGTTCACATTTACATCGGCATGTCCTTCATTGCTTTATTGGTTAAATACATATGAAAACGAAATCTTTATAGACATGTCACTTGTAGCATAATTATTTGCCTTACATTGTAGACTTCATGTAGACCATCTGTTTAAAAGTCAATATGATATGACATAAAGGAGTAGGCCTAACATATGCAGATAACCTAATAAAAACATTGGGCATAAGTACTATATTATGATTGACAATTAAATAATAATTAATAAGAAAATATGCATTGAATGGCATAACGAAAACACATATGGCCTACATTTAGGCCCACATTTCAGACATCTGGAAACCAAATTCTGAGCACGTTCCCCACATTTTTTTATTAGTTTAACCTAACAAAATGTTCAGCATTTTAGAGAGAAATTAGATGAAGATATCGGAAGACTGGGAGATGCAACATAGGACAGAGTTAATAGACAGCGCCCCTCGTTGGTTACAGTGGAGATCATGTGTCGATTGGGGGCAGCTGTTCTCCTCAGTGATGCAATTAATCGAATATTCATTTTTTCACGCCAACAGAATGAGCAGAGTTTGAATCGTCCCGGACAATTTTATGCAAAGGAGAATGGATTCGATTAAATTCATTGTAATAGTTTGTCTTTCTTTGAATAGGCCTACAAATTATTGTTCGTACACACCTGTTTAGTACAGAAAATGGAGGCATCTATGAGAGGAGTCTATTTCAACACAACACCCAAAAACATATGACAATTTTATTTTGACACTCGAAAACATGGGTTTTATAAAACTTCGTAAAATGTGCACTGCCAGTTCGATTGAATCTCAAATCTGAAAAATGTATTGAGACTATTTGAGTGTAAAATGTATTATTATTATTATTATTATATTATATTATTATCATTTTACATTGACACAGCGAGGTCACATCTTTCTCACCAACTTTAGTTGAGAGTGAGTGGTCTTGTTAATTGTGTGCAATGGTGAGTTCTGTCATTCGACGCGTGCACAATTTGCATTTCCATTCTGCTGGAAATGATGAGAGAGTTGCTGTGCGGTTTAGAGCCTCGCGGCGCAGTCTGCGGGCGATTCACATTTTAAAAGGCGAGAGAAATTAAATAAGAAACCGAGACCACTTCAGGGCTATTAACATCTAAAATATCCCATGGAAATTGAGCCCCAAAAAACAGCATGACCATTCCCTATTTACACCGCTCTAAAATCCCATTTTGAAAAATTCCCATCACTATAATTAGGCGTAGGCCCTACATCTGAAATTGTCACACAACAAAGTTGTCCTTTCAGTTATTTCGATTTATTTATGAACTATAGTGTAGATGGTATAGGTACTAGTCAACTTCAAACCTGTTTTTACTCATCTGCAAAAAACAATGAAAAACTCATACTCAAATAATAACTTCCATTGCCAATCGAGAACTCAGACATACAGTACATGCCAACAACGCATTTACAGTCCTTTTGCCAAAGAGATGCTGCCATGTTTTGGGTAGGGTTCCCTCTTAGAATCTAGAGATCCTTGTTTTGCTCATTGAGCCACTTGATTGACTAGCTGTTCTATGGTGATATTGCCCCACCTACAGGAGTCTGCAAAATTCTCAAAGATTTTAGGAAGGAATTTAGAGTTCCGTTTTCAGAGAAGATTCACAAGGCACTCTATGAACGCTCATAACAGGAGACTATTCGGGTACTCTGTATCACCAGACCACTTATCACCACAGATATACACAGACCCGAACAACACTTACAGTCATTTCAATTTGGAAAAAGTAACCATACTTGAAATGTACTGGGTGTGCAGAGGATGTGACAGTATGGCTCGCTAGAAGTCAAATGTTCTTCAGCTGATATCCAGAGATTGATCTTCAGTTAGTTTATAGTCATGGGCATCTTGTTAGATTAATTACATCGGGGGAAATAATAAAATCGTATGAGAACTTCAACCATTAATCCTAGATGTTTTTTAAAATCTACATCGAAGCTTCTGTCAAATGGTGCATTCACTTTGTCTTTCATACTCAACCATGGTTGCACCATTTAATCGATAGCTGTTTGTTTCGCACATGATACTCAATTCTGTGATTGTACCTTTTTGTTAAATGGAGAGATTAACTTTAATTCAATAAAGCTTTAATAGAAAAACACAACGGAAAGGTCTCACCCTTATCAGAGCCATAATACAATTCAAAACAGCTCAAATCATAAACACCTACAGCGCAAGAAAGCTCAAATGAAAGCTGAAATGGAAGTGTTTTTATGACCAGGAATGATAATGATCATGTCAGAAGACAGAGACGTGGTCAAGGTGAAAACAGCACAGCAAAACTAAAAATAATCCCACCTTCAGGATTCTCCTGCAGAGTGCAGATGAGTGTTACTGGCTAGGAATATTTTTTCCTGCAACAAAGGGGTAAAACGTTGGAGGTAAATGAAATTACAACACAAGACAGTTTTTTTCAATCTATGTGTACGAGCTCAGTCCCTATTTTCCAACCTATCCTTTCCCCTTGCTATTGGATGTGGTGCAAATTGTATAATGCTGCTCTTTGTTCTACAGAGTCAAGCCACATGAATAGCCATCCTGAGCACACACACAAACACACACTGACAAACTGATCATCTTAAAAAAGCAACGCCCTGGTGCTCACTTGGCCTACTTTCCACGGCATGCAGCAGCAGTAGCAGCAGCAGCAGCAGAGGGACGTGGGAAGAGAAGGAAAAACATTCAGGAGCTCTCTGGGAAGAATACTTCATACCCCATGTATATAGTCATTGAACACTGGCCACCTCACATTCTGTTTATATACTATACTCACTGTGTATGCATATACTGTTTTCTCAACATAGCTCGTCCTAATGTGCCAACTACTGTCCATACAATTTTTTCCCATATTACAGTGCCTTCAAATTACAGTGCCTGCATACCCCTCGACTTATTCCACATTTTGTTGTGTTACAGACTGAATTAAAAATGGATTACATTTTTTTTAAATCTACCATCTACACACAATACCCCATAATGACATAGTGAAAACATGTTTTTAGAAATTGTTGCAAATGTATTGAAAATCAAATACAGATATATATAATTTACATAAGCATTCACACCCATGAGTCAATACTTTGCAGAGTCTTCCTGTGTAAGTCTCTAAGACACTGGTTCTCAATCCTGGTCCTGGGGGCCCAATGCAGTGCACATTTTTATTTTTGCCCCAGCACTACACAGCTGATTCAAATTATCAGCTCATCAAAAGGCTTTGATGATTTGAATCAGGTGTGTAGTGCTAGGGCAAAAACAAACATGTGCACCCTTTGGGTTCTCAGGACCAGGATTGAGAACCACTGCTCTAAGAGCTTTTAACACCTGGATTGTGCAACATTTTCCCATGATTGTTTTCAAAATTCTTTAAGCTCTGTCAATTGGTTGTTCATCATTGCTAGACATCCATTTTCAGGTCTTGCCATATATTTTCAAGTATATTTAAGTACAAAATTTAACACGGCCACTCATGAACACCACTGGATTCTTGGTAAGCAACTCCAGTGTAGATTTGGCCTTGTGTTTTAAGTTATTGTCCTGCTGAAACATGAATTCATCTCACTGTGTCTGGTGAAAAGCAGACTGAACCAGGTTTTCCTCTAGGATTTTCCTGTGCTTAGCTCCAGTCCGTTTCTTTTTGATCCTGAAAAGCTACCCAGCCCATTACAATTATAAGCATACCCATAACATGATGCAGCTACCACTATGCTTGAAAATATTGAGAGTGATACTCAGTAATGTGTATTGTATTTGCCCCAAAAATAACATTTAGTATTCAGGACAAAAAGTTAATTGCTTTGCCACATTTTTTTAAAGAATTAATTTAGTGCCTTGTTGCAAACAAAATGCATGTTTGGAATATTTTTATTCTGTACAAGCTTCCTTATTTTCACTCTGTCATTTAGGTTAGTACTGTGGAGTAACTACAATGTTATTGATCCATACTCAGTTTTCTCCAATCACAGACATTACACTTTCTAACTGTTTTATAGTCACCATTGGCCTCATGGTGAAATCCCTGAGTGTTTCCCTTCCTCTCTGGCAACTGGGTTAGGAAGGATGCCTGTATCTGTGTAGTAATGAGTGTATTAATACACCATCCAAACTGTAATTATTAACTTCACCATGCTCAAAGCGATATTCAATGCCAACTTTTTTTTATTTGTATCTACCAATACCTGGTCTTTGTGGTTGAATCTTACAGATTATTTTTTATGTGTGGTGTAGAGATGAGGTAGTCATTCAAAATCATGTTAAGCACTATTATTGCACAGAGTCAGTCCATGCACCTTGTTATGTGACTTGTAAAGCACATTTTTACTTATTAACTTAGTTAGGCTTTCCATAACAATGGGGTTGAATACTTATTGACACAAGACATTTCACCTTTTCATGTTTTATTAATTTGTAAAAAATGTGAAAACATCATTCCAATTTGACATTATGAGGTATTGTGTGTAGGTCAGTGACCCCAAAAATATCTAAATGTAATCAATGTTAATATCAGGCTGTAATGCAACAAAAGTCTAGGGGTGTGAATACTTTCTGAAGGCACTGTATATACTGTCTATACACATCACATATACAGCACCAGTCAAAAGTTTGGACACACCTACTCATTCAAGGGTTTTACTTTATTTGTACTATTTTCTATTTTGTAGAATAATAGTGAAGACATCAAAACTATGAAATAATTATTAAAAGTAGCCAGCCTTTGCCTTGATGACAGCTCTGCACACTCTTGGTATTCTCTCAACCTGCTACACCTGGAATGCTTTTCAAACCGTCTTGAAGGATTTCCCATACATGCTGAGAACTTGTTGGTTGCTTTTCCTTCACTCTGTGGTGCAACTCATCCCAAACCATCACAATTTGGTAGCCATGGTAGCCATGCTGGTTAAGTGTGCCTTGAATTCTAAATAAATCATAGACAGTGTCACTAGCAAAGCACCCCAACACCATCACACCTCCTCCTCCAAGCTTCACGGTGGGAACCACACATGCGGAGATCATTCGTTCACCTACTCTGCGTCTCACAAAGACATGGCGGTTAGGACAGATTTCCACCAGTCTAATGTCCATTGCTCGTGTTTCTTGGCCCAAGCAAGTCTCTTCTTATTATTGGTGTTCTTTAGTATTGGTTTCTTTACAGCAATTCGACCATGAAGGCCTGATTCACACAGTCTCCTCTGAACAGTTAATGTTGAGATGTGTCTGTTACTTGAACTCTGTGAAGCATTTATTTGGCCTGAAATTTCTGAGGCTGGTAATGCTAATGAATTTATCCTCTTCAGCAGAGGGAATTCTGGGTCTTCCTATCCTGTGGCGGTCCTCATGAGAGCCAGTTTCATCATAGCGCTTGATGGTTTTTGCAACTGCACTTGAAGAAACTTTCAAAGTTCTTGAAATGTTCCATATTGACTGACCTTCATGTCTTAAAGTCATGATGGACTGTCATTTCTCTTTGCTTATTTGAGCTGTTCTTGCCATAATATGGACTTGGTCTTTTACCAAATAGGGCTTTCTTCTGTATACCACCCCTACCTTGTCACAACACAACGGATTGTCTCAAACACAATAAGAAGGAAAGAAATTCCACAAATGAACTTTTAACAATCAATCAATGAAATGTATTTATCAAGCCCTTTTTACATCAGCCAATGTCACAAAGCACTATACAGAAACCCAGCCTAAAACCCCAAACAGCATGTAATGCAGATGTAGAAGCACGGTGGCTAGGAAAAACTCCCTAGAAAGGCACGAACCTAGGAAGAAACTTAGAGAGGAATCAGGCTCTGAGGGGTGGCCAGTCCTCTCCTGGCTGTGCCGGGTGGAGATGACCTGTTAATTGAAACGCATTCCAGGTGACTACCTCATGAAGCTGGTTGTGAGAATGCCAAGATTATGCAAAGCTGTCATCAAGGCAAAGAGTGGCTACTTTGAAGAATCTCAAATATAAAATACACTTTGAATTGTTTAACACTTTTTTGGTTACTACATGATTCCATATGTGTTATTTCGTAGTTTTGATGGCTTCACTATTATTCTACAATGTAGAAAATAGTCCAAATAAATAAAAACCCTGGAATGAGTAAGTGTGCCAAAACATTTGACTGGTACTGTACACACATATATATATATATATATATATATATATCCACTGTATTTCTGGATGATAACTCTAATTTATCTAGTCTGGATTGCTAATTGGACTCATTCTGCCATTTCTTGATTTCTTGTTTAGATTTTGGATTGTTTGTGTATTTGTATTGTATTTGGAGACATTCTATTGCACTGTTGGAGCTAGTAATATAAGCATTTCACTGCACCTGCTATGACACCTGCAAATCTGTGTACGTGATCAATAAACTTTGATTTGAATGTGATGTACATCAACAAAATCTATAGGTGGTAAATATTTGCCCCAGATACATACTGTACTCACTAGCTTATTTGTTTGTTTCTTTGAATTTGCATAAAGATTATGTCAATTCTTAAACAAGCTGACTCCAACAGTGGGATGGATTCATTCCTGTTGGATGTTATAGTATTATGACATATTCTCACCATCTGTTATTCCATATGAAAGCCTATCAATCTGACTAAGAGTGTCCTTTCAATTTGATAATAGACATCAATCTTAAGCATCTTGTTCATGCTGGTCAATTCTGAAAAAGTGCAAAAAATCAGGGATACAGAATACAGAAATAGGCTTACACATTCTATGGTCTATTTGCACTTAAGTAACATCCTTGTAATTCACAAACAGACTTGCCCAAACTCTGTTAATCTGCGTCTCCCAGTACACCGTCTAACCAAATGTCGACATCTGTGAGGGTGTGCATAAGGAAAAGCTCCTTTGAGAAGCGGGATGATAATCTTAGTTCCCCTCGATTTTAGTTGGCCCACGGGGCTATGAAAGACAGATGCAGAGATCCTGTGTAAACATACCAAGCTAACTTTACAGTGGAACTGCAACATAGAGGGAAACAGTGCATTTATGTGAGTCCATTAAACCACTCATTAGACACTTTGAATGTTTACTAAACTATAGTTTTCGGATACTTTGGATGCAAACATTCAAAGTGTCTAATGAGGGGTTTGAATCAGACAGTTTGACTTGAGATAATCTGTGTGCTGTTAAGCTTTGTCAACAGTCCACATTGATTAACAAGAAGGTGCAGAGACTGCATTAATGCCTGTTCAAGCCTACACAAGGACACAATAGACCCATAAAATCCAGTGAACTTTGTAAAAAAAAAAATGTAAAAAAGAAATTTAATTATTTGCATCTGTTCCTATCAGGTGCGTCTGTCTTTCGCAAACCACGTACACACATGCGAGCACGCACGCACGCACGCACAAACATACACACATACCGACAGGTTGTTTTGGATTACTTTTTCAATCATAATATTCATACTGTATGAAGCACTTCTCAGGCTGTTAGTTGTAGTTGTTTCAGCTCAACGTATGCTGCTTTCAAAATTCATGTCACAATACAAAGAATGTGAATGCTGTTGCTGTGACATTACATCTTGGATTAAAGGGACATATTTAGGTAACATGAAAGAAGGAAGAAACGGTTTCATCACAGAGATCATAAAATGGTGTCGTGAGTAGTCTTTTGTCCCGCACCATAAGAGAGTTCTGTCACTAAAGGGAAGGACAAAAGCAAGAAGGCGCCACGGGTATAAGGTTTCCCTGAGCAACAATGAGGAAAGTTTCAACTTGCAGCACATGGGTGTAACTTTAACTGGAATAATGTGGATCAAAGACTCACAAAGTGGGTGGAAATGCTGGAGGAGTGTCTGTGTTCGAGTAAAGGATACGTTCACCAGAGAGAAAGAGAGACTTCGTTTGTGAAACGCAGATGGAGAAACTGTACTTAATTACTGAGACAGACTGTGTTTGTGCTCCTTAAGCTACTTAATTCAATTAGCAACATTATTAACATTGTGTAACATTTGTGACATAATTTACACTGGTGTTGTTTAAATGATTTATTCAAGTAAATTGGTGACAAAATAACAGTGCAACTTATTGCACTTTATGCAACATTTTAAAATATATTAGCATCAGAAAAGCATGTAGCTACAGTATGCTGCCAAACACATTACAGTAATGACAGAGTACAACACTAAGTACAAACACCATCTGATAAGCCACAGGTTTATCAAGCTCCATTTCTTCAATAAAGAACCATTCAAAATGAGTGCTTGTTCCCTGAAATCCTGTCAGAAATGTGGTCTTGAAGTCTATGGTGTACATGAACTCGTCAGGGTGGACCAGTTCAATGTGGAAGTGTAACCATTTCACTGCGATTGAACCTGCACATATAAGTGTTATGAAAGGTCCCTGTGGCCCCCTGATCTTTTGACATGGATTTGAAGACTTTCTACTTTATTAACTACTAAGCCCTTTATGCTTGTCCTATATTGTGGCATGTTACGAGCCAATACTTCATTGTCTAGCATTATTGAGAGTCAGGGTACACACAATCTCCACCATTTCCCCAGAGTGAGGTCATGGCGGTAGGAAGAAAAGATCCAAGTGCAATTTAACCCCTCTTTTTTTCTTATCTGTTGTTATAACAGAAGGATTCCAATAGGCCAGGGGATGGATTGACCTTTTTCGGGTGCCGTTAATTCAAAATTAAAACAAAGATATTTTGAGGACTTCAGTATTTGCTTTATCTTCACTGATATAGTGACCATTTATGTTGATTGTCAAACAAAAAAAGAGGTCACAGTCCTATTTATTAATTGTTAGCACTAGAAACATCTTAAAATGTTCCCTGTAAGAAATTGTCTAGGTGAGATGAAACTAAATGTATTGGTTGCTCAATTGCATGGGTGGAATATGTTCATCTGAACATGTCATATACATAATGGTATTTAAAGAGTGTCTTGATTGGTCCTCCCGGTTTCTGCAAAGTTTTATCAATGAGTCAAGTACACTAGCAGTTGATTCTTACCATACATACTGACCCATATGAATTTAAGGCAGTAAGTTGTTGACATTGTTTTAGACTGATCTTTCAAATGGCATTTATGCTATAAGAGGGCTATAAGGCTGCACGAACTGTGAATAGTCAGTGACATAACGCCATCTAGTGGAATACAATGTGCTAAAGGGAATTACAGTCTCTGCTATCTTGTTGAAACTACAGTAGAGCATGAACATACAGTACCATTATGGAGCTTTACAAGTTTCACAATGTCTTATGTGTGATTTAATAAAGCAGAAGAGGAGTACACATAGTCTATGTAATTATATACCCTACACATAGTCTATGTAATTATATACCCTACACATAGTCTATGTAATTATATACCCTACACATAGTCTATGTAATTATATACCCTACACATAGTCTATGTAATTATATACCCTACACATAGTCTATGTAATTATATACCCTACACATAGTCTATGTAATTATATACCCTACTCATGTCCATGTAATTATATACCCTACACATAGTCTATGTAATTATATACCCTACACATAGTCTATGCAATTATATACCTTACACATAGTCTATGTAATTATATACCCTACACAATAGTCTATGTAGTTTTATGCATCTTGTGTGACCAACTGATCTTGTTAGGTAATATGAAATCAAATGTTATTTGTCACATGCAACAGGTATGGACTAACAGCGAAATGCTTACTTACGGGGTCCTTTTCCAACAATTCTAATATATGCCATTTAGCAGACACTTTTATTCAAAGGGAAGTCATGTGTACATACACTCCCGTTCAAAAGTTTGGGGTCACTTAGAAATGTCCATGTTTTTGAAAGAAAAGCACATTTTTGACCATTAAAATAACATCAAATTGATCAGAAATACAGTGATGACATTGTTAATGTTGTAAATGACTATTGTAGCTGGAAACGACTGATTTTCAATGGAGTATCTACATCGGCGTACAGAGGCCCATTATCAGCAATCATCACTCCTGTGTTCCAATGGCATGTTGCGTTAGCCAGTTTATCATTTTAAAAGGCTAATTGATCATTAGAAAACACTTTTGCAATTATTTTAGCACAGTTGAAACTGTTGTTCTGATTAAAGAAGCAATAAAACTGGCCTTCTTTAGACCAGTTTAGTACCTGGTGCATCAACATTTGTGGGTTCGATTACAGGCTCAAAATGGCCAGAAACAAAGACCTTTCTTCTGAAACTGTCACGTTCTGACCTTAGTTCCTTTGTGATGTCTTTGTTTCAGTATGGTCAGGGCTTGAGTTGGGTGGGCAGTCTCTGTTCTTTTTTCTATGATTTGGTATTTCTGTGTTTGGCCTGGTATGGTTCTCAATCAGAGGCAGCTGTCAATCGTTATCCCTGATTGAGAACCATACTTAGGTAGCCTGTTTTCACCGTTGAGTTGTGGGTGATTATACTTTCTGTTTAGTGTGTGTTGCGCCTGACGGAGCTGTTTCGGTTGTTCTTTTTGTTTCTTTTTTAGATGTTGTTCAGTTTAAATAAATAACATGAACAAGTACCACGCTGCGCTTTGGTCCTCACCTTCTTCCACCGACCGTTACAGAATCACCTACCAACCAAGGACCAAGCAGCGTGGTATCGGGCAGCAGCGAGATCTGGACTATGTGACAACTTGGGATGAAATAGAAAAATGGTGGGTCGACCCAGGGAGAGTGCCGGAGCCCGCCTGGGATTCTCTGGAGCAGTGCGAGGAGGGTTACAGAAGAATGGAGTTGGCGACACGTACAAGGCAGCGCAACAGGCACGAAAGGCAGCGCCAAACATTTCTTTGGGGGGGCACACGGGGAGTGTGGCTAAGTCAGGTAGGAGACCTGAGCCAACTCCCCGTGCTTGCCGTGGAGAGAGGTGGACCGGGCAGGCACCGTGTTATGCCATGAGGCGCACGGTGTCACCGGTGCACAGGCATAACCCGGTGCGTTACATCGCAGCGCCTCGTATCGGCTGGGCTATAGTGGGCATCGAGCCAGGTGCCATGACCAGCGCATCTGGTCTCCAGTGCGTCTCCTCGGGCCGGGGTACATGGCACCAGCCCTACGCATGGTGTCCCCGGTTCGCCAGCACAGCCCAGTGCGGTCTATTCCACCTCGCCGCACTGGCTTGGCTACGGGGAGTATCCAGCCAGGTAGGGTTGTGCAGGCTCGGTGCTCGAGACCTCCAGTGTGCCTCCACGGTCCGGCCTATCCGGTGCCTTCTCCACGGTGGCAGCGGTGGTGGCAGCCCCCCGCACCAGGCTGTCTCTCCGTCTCCTCCCTACAGGTGCTCCCGCCTGTCCAGCGCTGCCAGAGTCTCCAGTCTTTCCGGAGCTGCCAGAGTCTCCCGTCTGTCCTGAGCTGCCAGAGTCTCCCGTCTGTCCTGAGCTGCCAGAGTCCTGGAGCTGCCAGAGTCTCCCGTCTGTCCTGAGCTGCCAGAGTCTCCCGTCTGTCCTGAGCTGCCAGAGTCTCCCGTCTGTCCTGAGCTGCCAGAGTCTCCCGTCTGTCCTGAGCTGCCAGAGTCTCCCGTCTGTCCGGAGCTGCCAGAGTCTCCCGTCTGTCCGGAGCTGCCAGAGTCTCCCGTCTGTCCTGAGCTGCCAGAGTCTCCCGTCTGTCCAGAGCTGCCAGAGTCTCCCGTCTGACCTGAGCTGCCAGAGTCCCCGTCTGTCCTGAGCTGCCAGAGTCGCCCGTCTGTCCTGAGCTGCCAGAGTCGCCCGTCTGTCCTGAGCTGCCAGAGCCGCCCGCCAGTCAGGAGCTGCCAGAGCCGTCCGTTACTCCGGAGCTGCCGGAATCGCCCGTCACTTCGGCGCTACCAGAATCGCCCTTCACTCCGGAGCTGCCGGAGTCTCCCGCCTGTCCGGTGCTGCCGGAATCTCCCGTCCATTCGGGACCTGTTGCTAGGGTCCCCAGTCCGAGGTTGGCAGCGAGGGTCGCCACTCGAAAGGGCGCCATGGAGACGGGTTAAGAGGCGGACAAAGACTATGGTGGAGTGGGGTCCATGTCCCGCGCCAGAGCCGCCACCGCAGACAGACGCCCTCCCAGACCCTCCCCTATAGGTTCAGGTTTTGCGGCCGGAGTCTGCCCCTTTGGGGGGTACTGTCACATTCTGACCATAGTTCCTTTGTGATGTCTTTGTTTTAGTATGGTCATGGCGTGAGTTGGGTGGGCAGTCTCTGTTCTTTTTTTCTATGATTTGGTATTTCTGTGTTTGGCCTGGTATGGTTCTCAATCAGAGGCAGCTGTCAATCGTTGTCCCTGATTGAGAACCATACTTAGGCAGCCTGTTTTCACCCTTGAGTTGTGGGTGATTATACTTTTTGTTTAGTGTGTGTTGCACCTGACAGAGCTGTTTCGGTTGTGTTTTTGTTTCTTTGTTAGATGTTGTTCAGTTTAAATAAATAACATGAACAAGTACCACGCTGCACTTTGGTCCTCACCTTCTTCCACCGACGACTGTTACAGAAACTCAACAGTCTATTCTTGTTCTGAGAAATGAAGGCTATTCCATGCGAGAAATTGTCAAGAAACTGAAGATCTCATACAACGCTGTGTACTACTCCCTTAACAGAACAAAGCAAACTGGCCCTAACCAGAATAGAAAGAGGAGTGGGAGGCCCCGGTGCACAACTGAGTAAGAGGACAAGTACATTAGAGTACACTAGCTGTGCTACTAGAGATTCTGTGTTCGAGTCCCGGCTCTGTCGCAGCCGGCCGCGACCGGGAGACCCATGGGGCGGCGTGCAATTGGCCCAGCATTGTCTGGGTTAGGGGAGGGTTTGGCCGGAAGGGATGTCCTTGTCCCATTGCGTCCTAGCGACTCCTTCGGTGGGCCGGGCTCAGTGCATGCTGACACGGTCGTCAGATGTACGGTGTTTCCTCCGACACATTAATGTGACTAGCTTCCAGGTGAAGTGGGCATTGTGTCAAGAAGCAGTGCGGTTTGGTTGGGTTGTGTTTCGAAGGACGCACGGGTCCGTACAGGAGCTGCAGCGATGAGACAAGACTGTAACTACCAATTGGATACCACAAAATTGGGGATAAAAAGGGGTAATATATAAAACAAAACAAAAACAAAAAAAACACCAGTCTCAACGTCAACAGTGAAGAGGCAACTCCAGGATGCTGGCCTTCTAGGCAGAGTTGCAAAGCAAAAGCCATATCTCAGACTGGCCAATAAAAATAAAAGATTAAGAAAGGCAAAAGAACACAGACACTGGACAGAGGAACTCTGCCTAGTAGGCCAGCATCCCGGAGTTGCCTCTTCACTGTTGACATTGAGACTGGTGTTTTGTGGGCACTATTTAATGAAGCAGCCAGTTGAGGACTTTTGAGGCATCTGTTTCTCAAACTAGACACCCTAATGTACTTGTCCTCTTGCTCAGTTGTGCACCAGGGCCTCCCACTCCTCTTCCTAGTCTGGTTATAGCCAGTTTGTGCTGTTCTTTGAGGGGAGTAGTAGACAGTGTTGTACGAGATCTTCAGTTTCTTGCCAATTTCTCGCATGGAATAGCCTTAATTTCTCAGAACAATAGACTGACGAGTTTCAGAAGAAAGGTCTTTGTTTCTAGCCATTTTGAGCCTGTAATCGAACCCACAAATATTGATGCTCCAGATACTCAACTAGTCTAAAGAAGGACAGTTTTATTGCTTCTTTAATCAGAACAACAGTTTTCAGCTGTGCTAACATACGTAACTGCAAAAGTGTTTTCAAATGATCAATTAGACTTTCAAAATAATAAACTTGGATTAGCTAACACAACGTGCCATTGGGACACAGGACTGATGGTTGCTGATAATGGGCCTCTGTACACCTATGTAGATATTCCATTGAAAATCAACAGTTTCCAGCTGCAATAGTCATTGACAACATTAACAATGTCTACACAGTATTTCTGATAAATTCTATGTTATTTTAATGGACAAAAAATGTGCTTTTCTTTCAAAAACATGGACATTTCTAAATGACCCCAAACTTTTGAACTGTAGTGTAAATTTTAAGTATGGGTGGTCCATGGGAGTTGAACACACCATCCTGATGTAGCAAGTGCCATTCTCTACCAACTGAGCTACAGAAGACCACTGATTCAAATAAATAAATAAACAAACAAACAGAATATTATCTTATAAGCTGTTATAGTGACCCATAGGGCTCTTTAGTAGATCTGCAGTAAGGACGGTTTTGAAGGCAATACACATATTTACTCTGCCGTCAAGGCCAATTTAACAAGCCAGACCAATATCAAATCCTCAGGCCTCATATATTTCTCAGTTTCTCCTCTCTGCTTGCAAGAGGAGAGTAGAAAAAAACAACAATAGAGAAATAATATGAAAAGCACAGAAGCCAAACAAGAGTCAGTACTGAACAATTGATTGTGTTTGTCTTTGCTGTTGTACGTGAAGACCAAGGGTTGGACAGAGCTCATGCCCATGAGCTGACCAGACAGGTCCAGTCGATTGCGTCTGAGACTGACCAGGAGCAAGGGGGAGGGGTTGGTGGAATGGAGGAATGGGATACAGTGAATCCAGAAAGTTTAATTTATCTCTGTGATACTATATTGTGTGTTTTCATTTAGCTGCTCAAGTGACCAGAGGCTTCTTCACTGGGGCTCAAAACACTGAATATTGTATACATTAGCCTCCACAAGTATTCCGTTAGTCTCTCTCGACAAACATTCATACACATCTAGCTTGAGATTTCAATGGCTCATTAAAGCATACCAAGGTGGTTTAACATGATGGTTACATTTGACTTGATACTGATCACATGCTTTTTTCTAATTGCCCAACTGTATGGTTTAGTCAATAAATTAAAGTATGTTATGAGGCATGGTTGCATTAATAGATAATAGAAACATCTACCTAAGGGAATCATATGTGTACGCAGTCATGTAGTATGAAAAGATACCCACTGACGGCTATGGAGTGAGACAATGTTGTTGCTGAGGGGCCTAAGTAACACACAGTAAGCTGTGTTCTAAGAGAAAAACAACATCTCACCTTTATTGTGAGTGTGCCAGTAATGAGGCATATTGTTCTGGGGAAAATGGCAACTTCTCCTGAGGCGCCATGTCTACTGAATGTGGCCCTGATCCTTGATAAAACAGAAAGCTCACCAATCAATCTCTCTAGGTTGCCCACAGCCAGAGAATGCCACGATACCACGTTTGCCTTGCATCATAGTAACAATTTAACACACAGACAGCAGAGTAACCATCCTCAAGCAGCCTCCAGCTTTCCTATAATTAATTCCCAAAGGCATCGGGAAGTATCGAAGTCAACTATCAAAGAGTTAATGGAGGCATGGAAAAAAGTCAATACCTCTCGTTATACCTTACAGAGGTGAAGGAACCCCATATGCACGCAGACATATGCACGCACACACACACACATGAACACACACAGACACATAGGCTTTGGAAAAATGAAACCCTGGACTATTATAGTAAACATTATTGCTGCCTTGTATGAAGATGTGAAATTGGTGTTTTTAATTTATGACCCATCAAATGAGTGGAGATTTTTGAGTGAAGAAATAAATTAAAACAACTTAGAATAATGTATCCAAATGTCCACTAGATGTCCCTTGTGCACCATGTAACACTGTAGGCTATATCTCTCCAAAGTGGGACTCAAATTAATAAAATGTTTTGTTTTGATAGGCTTAAAGTAACTGTTCAGTTAAAATCTTATGTTTAAAAGCTTATAATCTGTCAACCCTCATTCTATTAATTTATTTTATATTACCAACTGGGGTCATTTTGACCCCAAGAAAAAACTATGGGAAAAGCAACAATTATAGACAAACTAAACTTAATTCTTATCAAAACGTCATTAGACATGTAAATAATGTTATCAAAAACAGAACAAAAACAGAATGCTGTTTTAGCAAATATACAGTTAACTTGCATATTCTGTAAAACTAAAATAGAAATGTTTTCCTTAAATAATGTGCATCTTTTTTCCAAAGTAGGATCCACATTAGTACTAAAGAGCGGAAATTATTATTATTGTTTTAATTGTCACAATCACCGGATAGATGCAGTGAAATGTACCATCATTTGATTGTAGTATCATTTCATTTTTAGAATGTTAAAGTAAATATGAATTGTATCTTATTTATGTGGTACAAACGACTGTCATTTAAAGGGGCGGTACACTAAAGTTTTAAATATACTTCATTTTATTGACATTCATCCTGAAAGAGAATGACCAAAAATATGGATTTGTTTTCTTTATTTAGTTACCCTAAAACCAACATTAGCATTGCTGCTAGTGAAACAATGGGAGTGGTAGGGCCTATGTCAGGAGGCTTCAAAATTCATGCGCAAATCTTCAAAGTTACTTCAAAGCAAATGTTGTAGCAAACCAAATACCATATCAACTTTCACATATAGAATATTGGAGGATATTATAGGAAATCTGGTATTTAAATAATATTTTCCGTATAATAACTATTTTTCAGAGAATAAACATAAATACAGCACAATGTGTTCATTCAGAGGGAAGCTGGTTTCTGTATTGTAGTTCTACCAAGTATTTATACCACTGACAGACTTGTATTAATTTTTTTGACCTCAACTAAGCATGTACAGTAGCAGTTAAAAGTTTGGACACAACTACTCATTCAATGTATTTTCGTTATTTTTACTATTTTCTACATTGTAGAATCATAGTGAAGACATCAAAACTATGAAATAACACATATGGAATCATGTAGTAATCAAAAAGGTGTTAAACAATTCAAAATATATTTCAGATTTTTGATTCTTCAAAGTAGCCACCCTTTGCCTTGATATAAGCTATACACAATCTTGGCATTCTCTCAACCAGCTTCATGAGGAATGTTTTTCCAACAGTTTTGAAGTAGTTCCCACATATGCTGTGCACTTGGCTGCTTACCCTTCACTCTGCAGTCTGACTCATCCCAAACCATCTCAATTGGGTTGAGGTGGGGTGATTGTGGAGGCCAGGTCATCTAATGCAGCACTCCATCACTCTCCTTCTTGGTCAAATAGCACTTACACACCCTGGAGGTGTATTGGGTCATTGTCCTGTTGGAAATGAAATGAGTCCTACTAAGCGCAAACAAGATGGGATGTCGTATCGCTGCAGAATGCTGTGGTAGCCATAATGGTTAAGTGTGCCTTGAAATCTAAATAAATCCGCAAGAGTGTCACCAAACCACCTCGACAAGGTTCACGGTGGGAACCACACGTGTGGAGATCATCCGTTCACCTACTCTGCATCTCACAAAGACACGGCGGTTGGGAACCAAAAATTTCAAATATGGACTCATAAGACCAAAGGACAGGTTTCCACCAGTCTAATGTCCATTGCTTGTGTTTCTTGGCCGAAGCAATACTCTTCTTCTTATTGGTGTCCTTTAGTAGTGGTTTCTTTGCAGAAATTCGACCATAGAGGCCTGATTTACGCAGTCTCCTCTGAACAGTTGATTTTGAGATGTGTCTGTTACTTGAACTCTGTGAAGCATTTATTTGGGCTGTAATCTGAGGAGCAGTTAACACTAATGAACTTATCCTCTGCAACAGCGGTAACTCTGGGTCATCCTTTCCTGTGGCGCTACTCATGAGAATGAGTTTCATCATAGCGCTTGATGGTTTTGCATCTGCACTTGAACAAACGTTCAAAGTCCTTGACATTTTCTGGATTGTTTGACCTTCATTTCTTAAAGTCATGATGGACTGTCATTTCTCTTTGCTTATTTTTTATTTATTTATTATTATTTTTGTTTGAATTTTACCCTCTTTTCTCCCCAATTTCGTGGTATCCAATTGTTAGTAGTTACTATCTTGTCTTATCGCTACAACTCCCGTACGGGTTCGGGAGAGGAAGGTCGAAAGCCATGCGTCCTCCGAAACACAACCCAACCAAGCTGCACTACTTCTTTAACACAGCGCGCATCCAAACCGGAAGCCAGTCGGAGGCAACACCATGCACCTGGCGACCTGGTTAGCGTGCACTGCACCCGGCCCGCCACAGGGGTCCTCTCTTTGCTTATTTGAGCTGTTCTTGCCATAATATGGACTTGGTCTTTTACCAAATAGGGCTATCTTCTGTATAGCAACCCTACCTTGTCACAACACAACTGATTGGCTAAAAAACATTGAATGAGTAGGTCTGTCCAAACCTTTGACTGGTACTATACATATTTTTTTTCAAGGTGAGTGGTTAGAAGAGATTCGTCCAGCCCATTGGGTATCTCACTACATCCCCATATGCCATGTCTTGAAATATGCAGACATACAGATTACAAGTTTGCATTGTAATACTTCTGGCAGCCAACTTTCTAGCTCCACCCATAACTATTGGACATTATTGAGTCATTGTTAGTTAACACTTAAAACATTACTCTGCCATTGTGCTGTAAAATTTGTGAATTTTGTCTATTCTGTAATACATTTTGTACATTAGTTTACACTGGATTTAGCGTACATTTTCGTTAACTGTACTTTCGTTAGTTATGCTCCAACATTTTCTCCATCTTGCACCAACATCAGTTATCTTTAAGATTTGGTTCCAATAATTTATATTCTAACAGATTGTCAGTTGGATATGACCTCTGCAAGGTTTTGTATATCTTACCTATCATATGAACATCCTTCTGTGACTCAAATAAGACTCCCTGAAGTTTGCTCTGATGTCCATAAGATTTAAAATTGAAATGTTATGATATTTAACTTTTAAGTTGCATGTATTTGAAAATATCTACATTGGTCAGTCCAAAATTGCTTTTTAATTCTGTCATGGAAATAAAAGTATTTCCTGTTACTAAGTCATTTATGATTTCCATGCCTTTAGTTTTCCAAGGATTATTCCATAGGGTTGTTTTAGGGAGGGATATTGGTTCCTGTAGAATACACTAGTATGGTGTATAGTATATATAAATGTAGACACTATACATACAAATGTATGTGGACACACCTTCAAATTAGTGGATTTGGCCATTTCAGCCACACCCGCTGCTGACAGGTGTATAAAATCGAGCAAACAGCCATGCAATCTCCATTGATAAACATTGGCAGTAGAATGGCCTTATTGAAGACCTCAGTGACATTCAGCATGGCACCGTCATGTCACATCGTGATGTTTCACCTGTCTTGTAATTCTCTCCACACCCCACCAGGTGTCTCCCATTTTCCCCTGTGTAATTATACCTGTGTTTTCTGTTGATCTGTTCCCAGTTTGTCTTGTCAAGTCTTACCAGCGTGTTTTCCAGTATATCTAGGTTCTATTTTCTAGTCCTCCCAGTTCTGACCATTCTACCTGCTCTGAGCCTGCCTGCCGTTCTGTCCCATATTGATGCTGTCTTGGATTACTGACCCCTGCCTGCCCTGGACCTGCCATTTGCCTGCCTCCTGTTTTGTAATAAACATCTGAGAATCTAACTGTCTGCCTCCTGTGTCTGCATCTGGGTCTTATCCTGAGTTGTGTTGGTCATAGGATGCCACCTTTCCAACAAATCAATTCATCAAATTTCTGCCCTGCTAGAGCTGCCACGATCAACTGTTATTGTGCAGTGGATACGTCAAGGAGCAACAACGGCTCAGCCACGGAGTGGTAGGCCACACAAGCTCACAGAATGGGACCGTCAGGTGCTGAAGCGCGTAGCGTGTAAAAATCATCTGTCCTCAGTTGCAGCATGTGAACAGTACGAAGCTGTGTCACTACCAAAGTCGAATGGTTTTAAATGACTGTTTTGTATTGTCTGGAAACTCACTTGTAGAATTTGCTTGCAGTAGGTCTCCTAAAAAAGAGAGGCCGTGCAAGGTTATTAAACCGAGGTGCCTAGTTATTCTTCTTTTGTTGATATCAGGTAACATGCAACCTGGCCCTGATATGCAATGTCTCCAAACCGACTCTGAATTTAAATCTAACTCTGGTTTTGGTATTTTAAATGTACGCAGCCCGTTGTCCAAAATTGATGGGGTTAGGATTTGGGCTAAATCAACTGATGCTGATGTAATTGTGTTTTCTGAAACCTGGCTCAGCAAGCCTGTTCTTGATAAGGATATTTGTATAAATGGTTACAATGTGTATCGCACTGATACAGTTAAGAGTTAAGGTGGGGGTGTGGCTATATATGTAAAGACTAAATTCCTTGCAAGTGTGGCAAAGTCTGAAACTGCCGAGCCAATCGGGGCAAGGAAACCTCTCGAGCCAGCTAGCGCATGACAGCCCGACGAGCCAGCTTAGGCACCCCTGGTTCCATCGGTGGCGGCCCCCAAGTCTGATGTCATCATCAACAAAACAAAATCCTAAAAAACTCCCTGATGCTTCTTGTAATGTAATGGTAGTAGCTTTCTGTAAGGCCCAACGCAGCAGATGAGAAGCAGGTACAGGTAGTGAACCATTTAATACAGACGGACATGCAACGGAACAGGGACAGCATCTGGACATAAACACGACACGACAAACAATGCTACTACAGGGAACAACACAGAGGAGCAGACATACATGCAGGGGCAATAAACAAAGTGAGAGAGTCCAGGTGAGTCCAATGAGCGCAGCTGCACGTAATGATGGTAACAGGTGCGTATGATGACGGGTAGCCTGGCACCCTCCAGCGCCAGGGAGGGAGAGCGGGAGCAGGAGTGACACTTACAAAAAAATTAAGCTGAAGTTGTGATTTTACTTTAGAAATAAGGCCTGTTTTTCTTTTGAAGCCAGAAGAAGGCTAGTATCGGCAACATTTATGCCTATACTAGACTATGGGGTATTTTGAATATGAATGCTTCCACTCAGCATTTGAGATCAATTGACACCCTTTACCATGGAGCATTGAGATTTATTTTAAACGACAAAACCCTTATGAACCACTGCACTTTATATACCAGGGTTGGCTGGCCTTCTCCAGTCAATCATAGGCTCAGTCATTGGTATAATTTTATTTACAAAGACATTTTACCATTTTATTTGTGCATTTTTATCATCTCCGCATATGTGATTCCCACCGTGAAGCATGGAGAAGGAGGTGTAATGGTGTGTGGGTGCTTTGCTGGTGACACTGTCAGTGATTTATTTAGAATTCAAGGCACATTTAACCAGCATGGATACCACAGCATTCTGCAGCGATACGCTATCCCCTCTGGTCTGCGATTACTGGGCCTATCATTCGTTTTTCAACAGGACAATAACCCAACACACCTAAAGCCAGTGTAAGGGATATTTGACCAAGAAGGAGAGTGATGGAGTGCTGATTCAGATTACCTGTCCTCCACAATCACCCGACCTCAACCCAATTGAGATGGTTTGGGATGAGTTGGACCGTAGAGTGAAGGATAAGCAGCCAACAATTGCTCGGCATACAGTTGAAGTCGGAACTTACATAGACCTTAGCCAAATTAGGCAAATAAGGTTTAACTTGGGTCAAACGTTTCGAGTAGCCTTCCACAAGCTTCCCACAATGAGTTTTGGCCCATTCCTCCTGACAGAGCTGTTGTAACTGAGTCAGGTTTGTAGGCCTCCTTGCTCGCAAGCACACGCTTTTTCAGTTCTGCCGTCAAATTTTCTCTAGGATTGAGGTCAGGGCTTTGTGATGGCCACTCCAATACCTTGACTTTGTTGTCCTTAGCCATTTTGCCACAACTTTGGAAGTATGCTTGGGGTCATTGTACATTTGGAAGACACATTTGCGACCAAGCTTTAACTTCCTGACTGATGTCTTAATATGTTGCTTCAATATATCCACATAATTTCCTTCCTCATGATGCCATATATTTTATAAAGTGCACCAGTCCCTCCCGCAGCAAAGCACCCCCACAACATCATGCTGCCTCCCCCGTGCTTCACGGTTGGGATGGTGTTCTTCGGCTTGCAAGCCTCCCCCTTTTTCCTCCAAACATAATGATGGTCATTATGGACAAACAGTTCTATTTTTGTTTCATCAGACCAGAGGACATTTCTCCAAAAAGTCCGATCTTTGTCCCCATGTGCAGTTGCAAACCATAGTCTGGCTTTTTTTTTGGCGGTTTTGGAGCAGTGGTTTCATCCTTGCTGAGCGGCTTTTCATGAGAAGTTTTACTGTGGCTTTAGTTTTACTGTGGCTATAGATACTTTTGCATCTGTTTCCTCCAGCATCTGCACATGGTCCTTTGCTGTTGTTCTGGGATTGATTTGCACTTTTCGCACCAAAGTACGTTCATCTCTAGGAGACAGAACGCTTCTCCTTCCTGAGCGGTATGACGGCTGCGTGGTCCCATGGTGTTTATACTTGCGTACTATTGTTTGTACAGATGAACATGGTACCTTCAGGTGTTAGGAAATTGCTCCCACGGATGAACCAGACCGCCATAAAAAAGCCAGACTATGGTTTGTAACTGCACATGGGGATTGCTTCCGGCACCGACAGAGATGGCCGCCTCGCTTCGCGTTCCTAGGAAACTATGCAGTGTTTTTTTTAACGTGTTATTTCTTACATTGGTACCCCAGGTAATCTTAGGCTTCATTACATACAGTAGGGAAGAACTACTACTGAATATTAGAGCAACTTCAACTCACCTTCAGTACGACCAGGTATATGACTTTCGCGAAGCGGATCCTGTGTTCTGCCTTCCACCCAGGACAACGGAATGGATCCCAGCCTGCGACCCAAAACAACGACGTAGTAAAAGAGGCAAACGAAGCGGTATTCTGGTCAGGCTCCGGAGACCGGCACATCGCGCACCACTCCCTAGCATACTTCTCACCAATGTCCAGTCTCTTGACAACAAGGTTGATGAAATCCGAGCAAGGGTAGCATTCAAGAGAGACATCAGAGACTTGCTTCACGGAAACATGGCTCACTTGAGAGACGCTAACGGAATCGGTGCAGCCAGCTGGTTTCTTCACGCATCGCGCCAACAGAAACAAACATCCTTCTGGTAAGAAGAGGGGCAGGGGCGTAAGCCTTATGATTAACAAGACGTGGTGTGATCACAACAACATACAGGAACTTAAGTCCTTCTCTTCACCTGACTTAGAATTCCTCACAATCAAATGTCGACCGCATTATCTACCAAGGGAATTCTCTTCGATTATAATCACAGCCGTATATATTCTCCCCCAATCAGACACATCGATGGCCCTGAACGAACATTATTTGACTCTTTGCAAACTGGAAACCACATATCCTGAGGCTGCATTCATTGTAGCTGGCGATTTTAACAAGGCTAATCTGAAAACAAGACTCCCTAAATTGTATCAGCATATCGATTGCGCAACCAGGGCTGGTAAAACCTTGGATCATTGCTATTCTAACTTCCGCGACGCATATAAGGCCCTCCCCCACCCTCCTTTCGGAAAAGCTGATCACGACTCCATTTTGTTGCTCCCTGCCTACAGACAGAAACTAAAACAAGAAGCTCCCGCGCTCAGGTCTGTTCAACGCTGGTCCGACCACTCTGATTCCACACTTCAAGACTGCTTCGATCACGTGGATTGGGATATGTTCCGCATTGCTTCCAACAACAACATTGACAAATACGCTGATTCAGTGAGCGAGTTCATTAGAAAGTGCATTGACAATGTCGTTACCATAGCAACGATTAAAACATTCCCAAACCAGAAACCGTGGATTGATGGCAGCATTCGGGTGAAACTGAAAGCGCTAACCACTGCTTTTAACCAGGGCAAGGTGACCGGAAACATGACCGAATACAAACAGTGTAGCTATTCCCTCAGCAAGGCAATCAAACAAGCTAAGCGTCAGTATAGAGACAAAGTAGAGTCACAATTCAACGGCTCAGACACAAGAGGTATGTGGCAGGGTCTACAGTCAATCACAGATTACAAAAAGAAAACCAGCCCCGTCACGGACCAGGATGTCTCTCTCCCAGGCAGACTAAATAAATGTTTTGCCCGCTTTGAGGACAATACAGTGCCACTGACACGGCCCGCAACCAAAACCTGCGGACTCTCCTTCACTGCAGCCGACATGAGTAAAACATTTAAACGTATAAACCCTTGCAAGGCTGCAGGCCCAGACAGCATCCCCAGCCGCGTCCTCAGAGCATGCGCAGACCATTTGGCTGGTGTGTTTTCGGACATATTCAATCAATCCCAGTCTGCTGTTCCCACATGCTTCAAGAGGGCCACCATTGTCCCTGTTCCCAAGAAAGCTAAGGTAACTGAGCTAAACGACTACCGCCCTGTAGCACTCACTTCCGTCTTCATGAAGTGCTTTGAGAGACTAGTCAAGGACCATATCACCTCCACCCTACCTGATACCCTAGACCCACTCCAATTTGCTTACAGTCCAAATAGGTCCACAGACGACGCAATCTCAACCACACTGCACACTGCCCTAACCCATCTGGACAAGAGGAATACCTATGTGAGAATGCTGTTCATCGACTACAGCTCAGCATTTCACACCATAGTACCCTCCAAACTCGTCATCAAGCTCGAGACCCTGGGTCTCGACCCCGCCCTGTGCAACTGGGTACTGGACTTCCTGACGGGCCACCCCCAGGTGGTGAGGGTAGGTAACAACATCTCCACCCCGCAGATCCTCAACACTGGGTCCCCCACAAGGGTGCATTCTGAGCCCTCTCCTGTACTCCCTGTTCACCCATGACTGCGTGGCCATGCACGCCTCCAACTCAATAATCAAGTTTGCGGACGACACTACAGTGGTAGGCTTGATTACCAACAACTACGAGACAGCCTACAGGGAGGAGGTGAAGGCCCTCGGAGTGTGGTGTCAGGAAAATAACCTCACACTCAACATCAACAAAACAAAGGAGATGATTGTGGACTTCAGGAAACAGCAGAGGGAGCACGCCCCTATCCACATCGACGGGACAGTAGTGGAGAGGGTAGTAAGTTTTAAGTTCCTCGGAGTATACATCATGGACAAACTGAATTGGTCCACTCACACAGACAGCGTCGTGAAGAAGGTGCAGCAGCGCCTCTTCAACCTCAGGAGGCTGAAGAAATTTGGCTTGTCACCAAAAGCACTCACAAATTTCTACAGATGCACAATCGAGAGCATCCTATCGGGCTGTATCACCGCCTGGTACGGCAACTGCTCCGCCCACAACCATAAGGCTCTCCAGAGGGTTGTGAGGTCTGCACAACGCATCACCGGGGGCAAACTACCTGCCCTCCAGGACACCTACACCACCCGATGACACAGGAAGGCCATAAAGATCATCAAGGACCACAACCACCCGAGCCACTGCCTGTTCTCCCCGCTATCATCCAGAAGGCGAGGTCAGAAAATTCTCCAATAATTCTTTGGAGTGGTTGAAAAACGAGTTTTAATGACTCCAACCTAAGTGTATGTAAACTTCCGACTTGTGACCAATGTTCAATGACTATGTACATACTGTAGGGCAGCATTCTCTAAGAATCAGGGTTAAGTACAGGGTGGTAGCCGGCTAGTAACAGTGACACTAAAGTTCAGGGCAGGGTACTGGGCGCCTTCTTCATACTGTCTGTGCGGATGGACAGTTTCAGGTTGTCAGTGATGTCCTTTACCGACACTTTTTTAATTGACTTGCATTACAAACACTTTTAAAGGTAGGCCTATGTTACATTTCAATGTACAACCATACATTGCACTTCAATTCAGTCATCAACATTATTAAGGGTGAGGATCAATCCAGTTTATATGTTGTCTCAATGAAGTTGCAAGGAGTAGGGCCGAGCCTAAATGACTCAAACATAGACAAAACTGTCTACAGTTAGGGATGGATGGATGGGAGGATGGAACTGAGTGAGTGGGAAATGGAGTCCCTTGAGACAGCAAGAACGAGATGTACATCAGGAGAAGTGCAGTATTATCATAAGAAGACGCATATTTGGATTACGGAGGAGGAATGGAGGGAAAAAGAGAGGCAGAGGAGGTCGAAGAGATAGAGGGAGGAAGAGGGTGAGCTTGAATTGGTTAAAAAATTAGGAGAAAATGGAGATGGTTTGTTAGAATAATGGTGGTAGTGGTAAATGTGAAAGTGGACTGGAGGGGAAGATTCTCTGTGTTTGTGCTACTCGTTGTTTGGTGTGATGCAGACAGGGTGTCCTGAATGGAGAAACAGAAGAGTCGTTGTCTGTTTTTTTCTAGTTTGATGTTGAGTCGTTGCTTGACAAAGTGATGTTAGGATATATCAGTTATCCCGTACAAGCTTTTGTACAGAATACATTACGTTGTTACAAGGTGTCAAGCTTATGGGCATGTGGCAGCAGTGTTTAGGAGGGAGGTTCCTAGGTGTGAGAAGTATGCAGAAGGGTATGAGACAAAGGTATGTGTAACATTAGGATAAGAAGCAGTATGTTTTAATTGTAGGGATGCCCATGGGCCTGGGAATTAAAATGTCCGGTGACAGAGAGGCAGGTTGAGATTACCAGGGTTAGAGTAGTGCAGAAGTTACGGCATGCTGAGGCAGTGAATAAAGTTGAGGAAGATGGGTCAAGAAGGAGGGATCCTAAGTGGAATGGTGTGAGTAGTAGATCTGTACCAGTGCAAAGGGATAGGCCAACAAGTGATATATGGTTCAGTAAGATTGGGTTTTTCTTGTGTTTTATAGCAATGATTATCAACTGTACTGCAGGGATGGAACATACAGTAAATCGCAGAAAATTGAGGTTGTGGTGGCAGCTGCAGAGTGATGCGTTGTGCAGACCTCACAACACTCTGGAGAGCCTTGCGGTTGTGGGTGGAGCAGTTGCTGTACCAGGCGGTGATACAGCCCGACAGGATGCTCTCGATTGTGCATCTGTAGAAGTTTGTGAGTGCTTTTGGTCACAACCCCCCCTTGGGTTGTGCCGTGGCGGAGATCTTTGTGGGCTATACTCAGCCTTGTCTCAGGATGGTAAGTTGGTGGTTGAAGATATCCCTCTAGTGGTGTGGGAGCTATGCTTTGGCAAAGTGGGTGGGGTTATATCCTTCCTGTTTGGCCCTGTCCGGGGGTGTCCTCGGATGGGGCCACAGTGTCTCCTGACCCCTCCTGTCTCAGCATCCAGTATTTATGCTGCAGTAGTTTATGTATCGGGGGGCTAGGGTCAGTTTGTTATATCTGGAGTACTTCTCCTGTCCTATTCGGTGTCCTGTGTGAATTTAAGTGTGCTCTCTCTAATTCTCTCTTTCTTTCTCTCTCTCGGAGGACCTGAGCCCTAGGACCATGCCTCAGGACTACCTGACATGATGACTCCTTGCTGTCCCCAGTCCACCTGGCCGTGCTGCTGCTCCAGTTTCAACTGTTCTGCCTCATTATTATTGGACCATGCTGGTCATTTATGAACATTTGAACATCTTGGCCATGTTCTGTTATAATCTCCACCCGGCACAGCCAGAAGAGGACTGGCCACACCACATAGCCTGGTTCCTCTCTAGGTTTCTTCCTAGGTTTTGGCCTTTCTAGGGAGTTTTTCCTAGCCACCGTGCTTTTACACCCGCATTGCTTGCTGTTTGGGGTTTTAGGCTGGGTTTCTGTACAGCACTTTGAGATATCAGCTGATGTACGAAGGGCTATATAAATACATTTGATTTTAAGTATTTGGGTGTAAGAGATTTGAAGTATGAAGAGTTGTAGACCGCATTATCTACCAAGAGAATTCTCTTCGATTATAATCACAGCCATATATATATCCCCCCCAAGCAGACACATCGATGGCTCTGAACGAACTTTATTTGACTCTTTGCAAACTGGAATCCATTTATCCGGAGGCTGCATTCATTGTAGCTGGGGATTTTAACAAGGCTAATCTGAAAACAAGACTCCCTAAATTTTATCAGCATATCGATTGCGCAACCAGGGGTGGAAAAACCTTGGATCATTGTTACTCTAACTTCCGCGACGCATATAAGGCCCTGCCCCGCCCTCCTTTCGGAAAAGCTGACCACGACTCCATTTTGTTGATCCCTGCCTACAGACAGAAACTAAAACAAGAGGCTCCCACGCCGAGGTCTGTCCAACGCTGGTCCGACCAAGCTGACTCCACACTCCAAGACTGCTTCCATCACGTGGACTGGGATATGTTTCATATTGCGTCAGATAACAATATTGACGAATACGCTGATTCGGTGTGCGAGTTCATTAGAACGTGCGTTGAAGATGTCGTTCCCATAGCAACGATTAAAACATTCCCTAACCAGAAACCGTGGATTGATGGTAGCATTCGCGTGAAACTGAAAGCGCGAACCACTGCTTTTAATCAGGGCAAGGTGACTGGTAACATGACCGAACACAAACAGTGCAGCTATTCCCTCCGCAAGGCTATCAAACAAGCTAAGCGTCAGTACAGAGACAAAGTAGAATCTCAATTCAACGGCTCAGACACAAGAGGCATGTGGCAGGGTCTACAGTCAATCACGGACTACAAGAAGAAATCCAGCCCAGTCACGGACCAGGATGTCTTGCTCCCAGGCAGACTAAATAACTTTTTGCCCGCTTTGAGGACAATACAGTGCCACTGACACGGCCTGCAACGAAAACATGCAGACTCTCCTTCACTGCAGCCGAGGTGAGTAAGACATTTAAACGTGTTAACCCTCGCAAGGCTGCAGGCCCAGACGGCATCCCCAGCCGCGCCCTCAGAGCATGCGCAGACCAGCTGGCCGGTGTGTTTACGGACATATTTAATCAATCCCTATACCAGTCTGCTGTTCCCACATGCTTCAAGAGGGCCACCATTGTTCCTGTTCCCAAGAAAGCTAAGGTAACTGAGCTAAACGACTACCGCCCGTAGCACTCACTCGTCATCATGAAGTGCTTTGAGAGACTAGTCAAGGACCATATCACCTCCACCCTACCTGACACCCTAGACCCACTCCAATTTGCTTACCGCCCAAATAGGTCCACAGACGATGCAATCTCAATCTCAACCACACTGCACACTGCCCTAACCCATCTGGACAAGAGGAATACCTATGTGAGAATGCTGTTCATCGACTACAGCTCGACATTCAACACCATAGTACCCTCCAAGCTCGTCATCAAGCTCGAGACCCTGGGTCTCGACCCCGCCCTGTGCAACTGGGTACTGGACTTCCCGACGGGCCGCCCCCAGGTAGTGAGGGTAGGCAACAACATCTCCACCCCGCTGATCCTCAACACTGGGGCCCCACAAGGGTGCGTTCTGAGCCCTCTCCTGTACTCCCTGTTCACCCACGACTGCGTGGCCACGCACGCCTCCAACTCAATCATCAAGTTTGCGGACGACACAACAGTGGTAGGCTTGATTACCAACAACGACGAGACGGCCTACAGGGAGGAGGTGAGGGCCCTCGGAGTGTGGTGTCAGGAAAATAACCTCACACTCAACGTCAACAAAACTAAGGAGATGATTGTGGACTTCAGGAAACAGCAGAGGGAACACCCCCTATCCACATCGATGGAACAGTAGTGGAGAGGGTAGCAAGTTTTAACTTCCTCGGCATACACATCACAGACAAACTGAATTGGTCCACTCACACAGACAGCATCGTGAAGAAGGCGCAGCAGCGCCTCTTCAACCTCAGGAGGCTGAAGAAATTTGGCTTGTCACCAAAAGCACTCACAAACTTCTACAGATGCACAATCGAGAGCATCCTGGCGGGCTGTATCACCGCCTGGTATGCTCCGCCCACAACCGTAAGGCTCTCCAGAGGGTAGTGAGGTCTGCACAACGCATCACCGGGGGCAAACTACCTGCCCTCCAGGACACCTACACCACCCGATGTTACAGGAAGGCCATAAAGATCATCAAGGACATCAACCACCCGAGCCACTGCCTGTTCACCCCGCTATCATCCTGAAGGCGAGGTCAGTACAGGTGCATCAAAGCTGGGACCGAGAGACTGAAAAACAGCTTCTATCTCAAGGCCATCAGACTGTTAAACAGCCACCACTAACATTGAGTGGCTGCTGCCAACACACTGACACTGACTCAACTCCAGCCACTTTAATAATGGGAATTGATGGGAAATGATGTAAATATATCACTAGCCACTTTAAACAATGCTACCTTATATAATGTTACTTACCCTACATTATTCATCTCATATGCATACGTATATACTGTACTCTATATCATCGACTGCATCCTTATGTAATACATGTATCACTAGCCACTTTAACTATGCCACTTTGTTTACATACTCATCTCATATGTATATACTGTACTCGATACCATCTACTGTATCTTGCCTATGCTGCTCTGTACCATCACTCATTCATATATCCTTATGTACATATTCTTTATCCCCTTACACTGTGTATAAGACAGTCGTTTTGGAATTGTTAGTTAGATTACTTGTTGGTTATTACTGCATTGTCGGAACTAGAAGCACAAGCATTTCGCTACACTCGCATTAACATCTGCTAACCATGTGTATGTGACAAATAAAATTGGTTTTGATTTGATTTGAGTTACAGGGTATGTTGAGTGGTGGTTTCCCATCCTTTCAGGCTGTTGGCCTGAGGTATGACTCAATAGATTTCGTGGAGTAGGGTGGTGGGTTTTAATGCGTGTAGGGCTATGGTAGGGTATTTGTTGGTTTATAAGCAAAGTAAACGGGAGATATACTCCAGTCTAGTTGGTGGCGGTAATGCAACATTTATTGGATGCCAACCGCCGTTAAAACTCATCAAAGAAGATGGATGGATTGATGGATGGTGGGGGTCTGGATAGATACCTGAAAGATGCTTGGAGGCATGTCGAAATAACGTCATTGTGTCACGCAATGTGCGCCATTTTGGATGGGGAAAAAATCACAGACGATTTCCGTGATCTGATCCCGACTCTTCACCTTGCCTGTGGATGTTGACTATTTTTACCCTATGCAAGTTACATTGGTTGAATAAGCAGTGTTCAGTAATAGCCAACTCTGCTAAATGAAACAATGGCAGGTAAGCTACTTTTGTAGCTAGGAAAGCGTCCCCATACCACTCACTCGTTGCTGTGTGGCCTGAATTGCAAGTTTTAACTTGGCTAGCTAGCGTTAACTGACAACACATCATTTGACTAAATGGGTTGGTGAACTGGCGCTAATTATTCCAATATTGTTGTTATGCAGGAGTTGCCGGTGGAAATGACTTTCAGTGGTGTTTCTCACAAGTGAAGGGGGCAATAGATGAAGATGTTGCGGAAGGTGAGTAGCTAATGGTAGCTAGCTAAACGTTAGCGTTTGAGCTCAAATGTGATACTGTTAGCTAACTTCCGCCAACTACGCCTTTGACTGACTGTCTTTTCAAGAACAAAGATGTCATGACACTGCATGTATATAAGGAGCACTGCTGGGCAACGCGGAGTTTGTTTTTCTAACTACTAACGTTATCTTAGCTGGCTTCTCTTGCTTACGTTCAGCTAGCATTAGCAAGCTAACGGTATAACTACCCAAACAACTGTCCCCAGTAACTTATGTCCCGCACATTTATATATTATATAATACGATTTAGGCAGTCAAGAGTACGTATTAGATATTGTATTTTTTTGTAGGCTAGTAAGATAAATATACTGTCGTAAACTAACGAGTCATCTTGCTAGCGTAGTTATTAAGTTAGCTAGTGTGGGTGCGATTTGTCAATGACGTCAAAGGTCTGCGTCGAACATGGCAAAAAAAAAAAAAAACCGTTTTTTAAAATTGAATTTCTATACATTTTGAAGAATACAAATGTGTTACAAAAATCTATGCGTCCTTCTTAAAAATTCTAACACAAAACATCACAAACAGATAAACACAAGAACAGAAACACTTACAGGGTTTTTACATTCAAATACATTTGAATAGCTTAGTGTATCAATTGATTTCATTGCCTTCATATTGTTACAGAGAATAGTATTCAATGTTGTAAAGTAATTATTTAAATCTACTTTGAAAAATATTGAATTTAAAATTATATATATTTTTTTAAATACATGTTATGATGTAATATTTCGCAATAATTATATTCAAATGAATCTCTAACTTTTTGTTATTATCAAAAAACTAAAAGAACCTCACAAGCTTGCAGATGGATGTCCCTACCAAATCTTTTACCCAAGTCCAGCTGAAGATCCACCCAGAACATAGTCACATACACACATTGGAAATACAAATGCCCCAAGTGATTCTGGCCCAGATGGACAAAATGTACATTTCTCATAAACATTTCTAATATATGTACTGATACTATGAGTTGCTTTAAAGAGTGTTTCCCTCACTTTGTTTGTGAGCACATATTTGTATGATAAAGTACTGGTGCTTTTATGACAACTGTGAACTAGAAGGGAAAAAAACAAGGTGAAATCATTACGTCTGTGATCTGCAGGTCCTTAAGTCGGGGCTCTAAAAAAGTTTCTGAGTTGGATGACCGAATTATTTCAAAATGATTTCCCCAGTCGGAGCTACTTTTTATCCCAAGTTCCCAGTTGTTTTGAACGCGGCATACATTCTGATAGGGAGAGAGTCACATTTGTGTGTTTCATTCTTTCAATGTAGAGGTAGAAATGCACAAACCGCTCTGTCGACTACATTGCATAGTGTGCACCCATGAAAGTTTCACCATTACTGTTTTTTGTACCAGGTGTCATTTTGCTGATGTGTGTCTATTGTATAAGGATAACCCTTAAATGTATAAGGATAACCCTTATACACTTAATCATGCTCCAGAATCCAGATTTAATGGTACATGTCCTCCTTTCAGCGGATATCATCTCAACGGTTGAATTCAACCATTCTGGAGAGTTTCTAGCAACTGGAGACAAGGGAGGCAGAGTTGTCATATTTCAACATGAACAGGAGGTGCATTTTGTAATTACCAACTACATTTATTTTCATAAACACTAGCTAAGTTTCCATCCAATTGGCAACAAATTTTCATGCAAATATTCTAAATCTGCATTTTCCCAACAGAGATGATTCCATCAAATTGACTTGTTGCGGCTAAAAGGCTGTGCGTGATGACGTAGTGCACATAAAATGACTTTTGTGGTTAAATTCCCATGTACAGGTTTGCATCCCATTTTCAACTCTACTGATGGTTTTGTCACAAAAAAAGTTGTGTTTATAGCGAATGCGCCCACTCTGGTATTGGCATGTGCACTCTACAGCTCGCAGATACCGTGCAGGTATAGCCTAGGCTACATGAGATTATTATTGACAAAAGAGCAAGATTTCACCTCCATTTCTTGCATTTTACCAACACAAAGATCCCACCTTGTCTAGCGTATTTTGTTTTGTTTGACGTTTGGAAAATTGACCGCCGAATTTGCTGGTTTCATCAGACCTGTAATGACATTTTAATTTTTTTTATCCGTCGTTCTTTACTCGCTTAAAAAGGTTGGATGGAAATCTGGTTACTGACATACATGTTGGAGTCAGCTATGATAGGTTGTTATGGAAAGAAATTATGAAAATTCTAATTATCATATATGTTTAATATCTAAGTTTGACATGCAGTGCACATCTACTTTTCTCTTTCAGTGTAAAAATAGACCACACCTGCGAGGGGAATACAACGTCTATAGCACATTTCAGAGTCACGAACCTGAATTTGACTACTTGAAAAGTTTAGAAATTGAGGAAAAAATTAACAAAATAAGATGGTTACCCCAACAAAACTCTGCTCACTTTCTGCTCTCAACAAATGGTAAGAACATTTTGCTTGAACCTACTAAGCTTTTGGTTGGGTTGTCTTCAGCCTCAACATACACGTTTTTGTTTCATACAGATAAAACTATCAAATTGTGGAAGATCAGTGAACGAGACAAGCGGGCTGAGGGTTACAACTTGAAAGACGAAGATGGACGTCTCAGGGATCCCTTTAGAATTACCTCCCTGCGGGTTGGTTTAGTGTTGCTTAACCTTTTAAGATTTCAGCAAACACTGTACAAGAACAAACACACGCAGCATGCTTATCGCATCCACCTCTGAATAAATCTGTCCTGTGTTTATAGGTACCAGTGCTGATGCCCATGGATCTCATGGTAGAAGCAAGTCCTCGGAGGGTGTTTGCCAACGCTCATACATATCATATTAATTCCATTTCTGTAAATAGCGATCATCAAACGTACCTCTCCGCTGATGACCTAAGAATTAACCTATGGCACTTGGAAATCACTGACAGAAGCTTTAGTATCTTTTGTCTGAAAAGTTATCTGTCCTGAAGTCTTCAGCATCATGACTTTTAGATGCAAATGTTTGCTTTGTCCGAACTGCGCTGTATTAGCCTATATCAGCCTTTTAGACTCATTTCAGTTAATTTCCTTAACAGTGTGTTCTCAGACATTGTAGACATCAAGCCTGCCAACATGGAGGAACTGACAGAGGTGATCACAGCTGCTGAGTGCCAACCAAACCAATGCAATGTATTTGTGTACAGCAGTAGCAAAGGCACCATACGCCTCTGTGACATGCGAGCAGCAGCACTCTGCGATAGGCACACTAAGTGTGAGTATCCGTAGAGCCTTGTTCTCTGCATTCTAAATGATGTTCATTGAGAGATAAATGAGCTTTGATTGTCTGTCATTTTGAGTATCTCTCCATGTTTGTGATTGTAGTCTTTGAGGAGCCTGAGGATCCAAGCAGCAGGTCGTTCTTCTCTGAGATCATCTCGTCCATTTCTGACGTGAAGTTCAGTCACAGCGGGCGCTACATGATGACTCGGGACTACCTCTCCGTCAAGGTGTGGGACCTCAACATGGAGAACAGGCCAGTCGAGACATATCAGGTACTAGGGCTGGGAATTATCAGGGACCTCACAATACAATATCGCTATACTTAGGTGCCAATACAATATGTATTGCAATTCTCACAATTCTATATGTATTGCGATTCGATGTTCCAAACATATTGCTCACCAAACGTCTGCTGCATAGAGATGAGAGATAAAAAATAAATTCCCTATTTAAAAATAAGATGGAGAACAAGCTATGAAGGACAAATACTGAAGTTTTGGTGCAGGTACAGCCAACTAGTGCAAAAATAAAATTGCGATATTGTAAAAAAAAAATAATAATAATAATAATAATTATATCACGATATGTAACTATCCATTTTTCCCCCCAATCACTGTAAGGTACCTAGCTTGCTCTTCCTAGTGATAACACTACAACTAACATCATTTTCAGTGTGGTTTGCTTACCCACAATTATCGAGTTGGATATAAGAAAAATAGTTAGAAAGACGCAATTCTTTTCCAAATACACTAATCAACGTTCTCCCGTCCAGGTTCACGAATACCTTCGCAGCAAGCTCTGTTCATTGTATGAAAATGACTGCATCTTTGACAAGTTTGAGTGCTGCTGGAACGGTAGCGACAGGTGAGAAAACCTAGCACTTTCTCTGTTTAAGGCAATCTGCAACTTCTACGTTTGTTCTTTGGACAACTTTTCTGCCAATATGTAAGTTTTAATAATTAATGTTTCTTTCATTTCTCAGTGCAATCATGACTGGCTCCTACAACAACTTCTTCCGGATGTTTGACCGCAACACCAGGAAGGACATTACACTGGAGGCCTCCAGGGAGAGCAGCAAACCGCGTGGCACACTCAAGCCCCGCAAAGTCTCCACTGGAGGCAAGAGGAAGAAAGACGAAATTAGCGTGGACAGCCTGGACTTCAACAAGAAGATCCTGCACACCGCCTGGCACCCCAAAGAAAATGTCATCGCTGTGGCAGCCACCAACAACCTGTACATTTTCCAGGATAAGATCAACTAAAAAAATAATTGGGCTCCATCCTGAGGACAAGGCTTTACTGTTCCTGCGTAGTTAAGCCTAGTGGTTTATCCGTATCAGAAACTAACAGCCCTATCGTCCTCCTGGTGGCACTTTTCTCCTTTTGTTGCTGCAGGAGGTTGATTGGTCTGCCTGTTTTTTATTTTGAGTCAGAGGTTGATTTTGCCTTGGGTCAATCAGTGCCAGGGCAGAGATCGGACCCGGAGAGCCCACCTTACTTTGAATCAATGGAACGGCACTCCCAAGAGGTCAAACTCTTGAACATTGGTGTTTGTGTTGACATTTTCAGCCTTTATTTCATAATCTAACAACCAAACAATGGAAAGCCCTGAAAATAACCTCTTGTTATTGTTATAACACCCTCTTTTGGGCCTTTCTAAAACATGATATTTCCTGGGTTTTAGGCCTACCTGTTAACATTCCCCCATTGACCATGCATTCAGGCCAAAGCACTTGCAACAGGTCATGAATTTGGAAAGTGGACCTTTTTCTTTTCTCTACCCACTCCCTCCTATCCCCAATTTATCCCCCAGACATGGTAATCTCAATGACTGTATCTATTCAAGTACACCTTTATGGTGTCATCCACTTAATAAAAGTAACTAAAACTACAGCTATGTGTTTTAATATTTAGAACTGTATTAATTCATGTTCTTGAACTGCTTTGCATGTTTTTATGTTGTGGAGGTGGAAAAACATTGTCACACTTCGGTCTTTTGAGTAGTTCTCTCCAGCCATCTTCAAAGGAACTACTCTGACGTTTCAGAACCACCGTTTGAGACCGATCATGTGCAAGTGTCGAGATATTTATTTGTGTTTCTCTCATTTAAGATCCAGGCTGGAAACTTCATGGGAGGAGATGCAAGACAAAGGGAATCTGCAGCCTTAATACCTACGTCTATCAATGACAGCTACTGGTTATGTCCCCAAATGTTTTACGAACCTTATGTGCATTATTTTTAAATTCTATTTTATAGATTTCTCATTACTGCTGCTATTTGTGGCTGTCTGTGAAAACACTAGGTATATAATTAGTCAGAGAAAGAGTACTGCACACCATACAGCTCTATTGATATACAGATTACCTCCAAAACATGGAAAGTTGATGGTTCTTCATGTCGTAAGAGGACATTCCGACAAGCCTCTTACATGTGCCCTTAAATCATTTATTGGGATCAAAAGTGCATACTTTGTTTTCCAAGTTACCAATGCAAAAATGAAGGTTGAATTGACATATGTACTGGTTATAACATTAAAAACAGGAACACTGGTAATAAAGCATTTCTCTGTTTAATAATTAACATGGTGGCAATGTATTCATATGTTTATGTTGACCAAAGTTAAATAAAATCAAATAATGTTCATTTGCATTATGCCTCCATTAATTTAAACAGGTGAAATGAGTCTGATGGCATACTGTAGATGTCTATTCAGTAAGTTGAGGTGTTCAGAGAAAATTATGGAATGATTTCAAATGCAGCAGGTAGCCTAGCGGTTAAGAACTTTGCTGGTTCAAATCCTGAGACTAGGTGAAAAATCTGTCAATGTGCCCTTGAGCAAGGAACTTAACCTGAATTGCTCCTGTAAGTCACTCTGGCTAAGAGTGTCTGCTAAATAACTCAAACATACATTGTACTTTTTCAGTACTCATTTAAGTAATTTCTCAAAGAACATTAGTGAAGGAAATATTTCACAATTAATATTCATTCACATGAATCATTCCCTTGAGCATAACAATCAGGCACACCACAAACTCGACATGCAAAAGAAAATGAGATAAACATGAATGCCGATTGGCAGCCATCAATATAAAACAACATTCTAAATACTGCGAGGAACAAGGCAGCACAAAGCAGTTCCTGATTCAAGGCATTTCTGGGAGAAAGAAGCAGTACAAAGCATTCACCAAGGTGAAGAAGATAAGATTTGAGGCAATCAGCTAAAATGGAGAATGCTATATCAACCCCTTCTCCCTTGAGTCTGAAGTTGTCCCATTTTAAGGCATGCCAGCTGTATGATTCTGAAGTTGTCCCATTTTAAGGCATGCCAGCTGTATGATTCCGAAGTTGTCCCATTTGAAGGCATGCCAGCTGTATGATTCTGAAGTTGTCTCATTTGAAGGCATGTCAGCTGTATGATTCCGAAGTTGTCCCATTTGAAGGCATGCCAGCTGTATGAGTCACAACAGGGGTGACTGGTGTCAGAACGCAGCATCAGCATCAGTAGGTGCTGAGACGTCTCCCAATGTATATCCTGAGAAGACAGAATAGAAAGGTCATTTAAAAAGGTTCATTTGATTGAAGTAAAAATTCATCATGGCTGCAAATTTAAACCACCAGAAGACTTTTTTATTTATTGTTATTTTTAATGGCTGCTGGATAATTTCATATGTGTTCGTAGGCATACAATTGAGCGGATACTGCGCAGGTACACTGATTTGCAAACCAAATGGATGGTCTAGCGCAGTGGTTCCCAAACTTTTTATAGTCCTGTACCCCTTCAAACATTCAACCTCCAGCTGTCTTCCCTCTTGCACCAGGGTCAGCGCACTCTCAAATGTTGTTTTTTTGCCATCATTGTAAGCCTGCCACACACACATTATACAATACATTCATTACATATAGGAATTATGTTTTAACCCAGCGTGTGAGAAGTGACAAAGAGCTCTTTTAGGACCAGGGCACAAATAATAATGATATATAATTTTGCTCTTTATTTAGCCCTCTTACATATAAAACCTTATTCGTTCATCAAAAATGGTGAATAACTCACCACAGGTTAATGAGAAGGGTGTGCTTGAAAGGATGCACATAACTCTGCAATGTTGGGTTGTATTGGAGAGAGTCTCAGTCTTAAATCATTTTCCACACACAGTCTGTGCCTGTATTTCGTTTTCATGCTAGTGACAGCCTAGAATCCACTCTCAAATAAGTACGTGGTTGCAAAAGACATCAGTGTCTTAACACTGCAATTTTCCAAGGCAGGTTACTCTGAGCGCAGCCCTATCCAGAAATCTGGCAATGGCTTCTGATTAAATAACATTTTCACATAACCGCTTGTTGCAATTTCGATAAGGCTCTCTTGTTCAGATATCAGATATCGGTAAATGGACTGGAGGCAGGGTATGAAAGGGATATTGAATATAGTTGCGGAGAGTCCCTGTAATCCTAGATTCAGATCATTCAGGCAAGGAAAAACTTCACCCAGATGGGCCAATCGTGTGAGAAACACGTCATCATGCAAGCGGTCAGACAAGTGAAAATTATGGTCAGTAAAGAAAACTTTAAGCTCGTCTCTATTTTTTTTAAAAAAACGTGTCAATACTTTCCCCCTTGATAACCGGCGCACTTCTGTATGTTGTAAAAGCGTTACATGGTTGCTGCCCATAACATTGCGTAATGCAGAAAATACATGAGAGTTCAGGGGCCTTGCTTTAACAAAGTTAACCATTTTCACTGTACAGTCGTGGCCAAAAGTTTTGAGAATGACACAAATATCAAGTTTCACAAAGTCTGCTGACTCAGTTTGTATGATGGCAATTTGCATACACTCCAGAATGTTCTGAAAAGTGATCAGATGAATTGCAATTAATTGCAAAGTCCCTATTTGGCATGCAAATGAACTGAATTCCCCCTAAACATGTCCACTGCATTTCAGCCCTGCCACAAAAGGACCAGCTGACATCATGTCAGTGATTCTCTCGTTAACACAGGTGTGAGGTGTGAGTGTTGACGAGGACAAGGCTGGAGATCACTCTGTCATGCTGATTTAGTTCGAATAATAGATTGGAAGCTTCAAAAGGAGGGTGGTGCTTGGAATCATTGTTCTTCCTCTGTCAACCATGGTTACCTGCAAGGAAACACGTGCCGTCATCATTGCTTTGCACAAAAAGGGCTTCACAGGCAAAAAGATTGCACCTAAATCAACCATTTATCGGATTGGACTGATGAGGACTGGGGTAAAGTCATTTTCTCTGATGAATCCCCTTTCCGATTGTTTGGGGCATCCGGAAAAAAGCTTGTCCGGAGAAGACAAGGTGAGCGCTACCATCAGTCCTGTGTCATGCCAACAGTAAAGCATCCTGAGACCATTCATGTGTGGGGTTGTTTCTTAGTCGGAGTGGGCTCACTCACAATTTTGCCTAAGAACACAGCCATGAATAAAGAATGGAACCCAACACATCCTCCGAGAGCAACTTCTCTCAACCATCCAGGAACAGTTTGGTGATGAACAATGCCTTTTCCAGCATGATGGAGCACCTTGCCATAAGGCAAAAGTGATAACTAAGTGGCTCGGGGAACAAAACATTGATATTTTGGGTACATGGCCAGGAAACTCCCCAGACCTTAATCCCATTGAGAACTTGTGGTCAATCCTCAAGAGGCGGGTGGTCAAACAAAAACCAACAAATTCTGACAAACTCCAAGCATTGATCATGCAAGAATGGGCTGCCATCAGTCAGGATGTGGCCCGAAGTTAATTGACAGCATGCCAGGGCGGATTGCAGAGGTCTTGAAAAAGATGGGTCAACACTGTAAATGTTGACTCTTTGCATCAACTTCATGTATTTGTCAATAAAAGCCTTTGACACTTATGAAATGCTTGTTATTATACTTCAGTATTCCATAGTAACATCTTACAAAAATATCTAAAGACACTGAAGCAGCAAACTTTGTGGAAATTAATATTTGTGTCATTCCCAAAACTTTTAGCCACGACTGTAGTATCCAAAACGTCTTTCAAGCCGTCAGGAATATCCTTGGCAGCAAGAGCCTCTCGATGGATGCTGCAATGCACACAAGTGGCATCGGGAGCAACTGCTTGCACGTGCCTTACCATTCAACTGTGTCTCCCTTTCATGGTTTTTGCGCCATCAGTACAGATACCAACACATCTTGACCACCGAAGTCCATTTGATGTCACAAAGCCATCCAGTACTTTAAAAATATCCTCTCATGATGTCCTGGATGTCTTCCTTAATTGACCCCCCATAAAGGTAACGGTCATATACCAGGAGCTGTGCCAGGCCCGCCACGTCTGTTGACTCATCCAGCTGTAACACATAGAATTCACTGGCTTGTATGTGGAGCAGTAATTGTTTCAAAACTTCTCCTGCCATGTCACTGATGCGTCGGGAAACAGTGTTGTTTGATGAAGACAATGTCTGTATAGTTTTTTGGGCCTTTTCCCCCAGCATTGTCCCAGCCATATCCACGGCAGCAGGAAGAATTAAGTCCTCCACAATAGTATGGGGCTTGCCTGTCCTACCCACTCGGTAGCTCACCATATAAGATTCTTCTAGCCCCTTCTTATTAATGGTATCTGTTGCTTTTATACATGTCTTACTACTCGATAGTCGTTTTTATTCTCGCTCAAAAAACTCCCATGGCTTATTTTTCAAATGGTTTTGTTTAGTTTCTAAATGTCTGCTCAAGAGTGAAGGTTTCCCATGAGAGAGTAACAGTTCATGTGATTGGATGTTCATTATTTGACTAGGCTACCTGTATTTAACATTGTGTTGTTATTTCGCTGAACACTAGATGGTTTAATTTTTTATTTTTGGCAGTGAAACGAGCTACTCAGGTGAGAAAAAACTTCACCCAAATGTATAGCCCCGTTGGAAAATATAAATGTACTGTTTTGTACTGTTATTTATTTTTTTAAATGTGAATCACATTTTTATTTGGGGTATCCCCCTGACGACATTGCGCGTTCCCCCTGTAACCCAGTTTGGGAATACCTGGTCTAGCGAATCGATTTGTAGATCAGACACAGTTGCTGTCTCAAATTATGAGCCCAGCGAGTGTCGTGAATGAAGTGTGTGGTACCTGCAGATAGCCACGAAGAAAAGCAAGAGAGCTATAAATCCATATGCCAGCAGCATACCACCATGCATACCACTGCTGGCTTGCTTCTGAAGCTAAGCAGGGTTGGTACTGGTCAGTTCCTGGATGGTGTTGGTGGTGTTGGAGGGCCAGTAGGAGGCACTCTTTCCTCTGGTCTAAAAAAATATCCTAGGGCAGTGATTGGGCACAATGCCCTGTGTAGGGTGTCGTCTTTCGGATGGGATGTTAAATGGGTGTCCCGACTCTCTGAGGTCATTAAAGATCCTATGGCACTTATTGTAAGAGTAGGGGTGTTAACCCTGGTGTTAACCCTGGTGTTAACCCTGGTGTTAACCCTGGTGTTAACCCTGGTGTTAACCCTGGTGTTAACCCTGGTGTCCTGGCTAAATTCCCAATCTGGCCCTCAAACCATCATGGTCACCTAATAATCCCCAGTTTACAATTGGCTCATTCATCGCTCTCCTCTCCCCTGTAACTATTCCCCAGGTTGTTGCTGCATATGAGAACATGTTCTCAGTCAACTTACCTGGTAAAATAATGAATAAATACATTTTTTTGCCTTAAAAACACTAGCTCTAGGTAAAACTTATTTTAGCCTTAACCCTAAACAGAGAGTATTAGTACTATTTTAGTAATAGTATGTTAGTAAATACCATTATAGTATTAAATAACATTTGTTATTTTTGTATCAAAACCTACGTAAGCATTTGCTGTTTAATAATTAGTTATTTTGTTGTATGTATTATTGCAAGGAAGAACACTTGATAACAACCCACATGTGATTGTATTTTATATTTCAAATGCGGTTTGAACTGTTCGTGACCTAGTAATCTCTATGTGAAAGTCGAGCAATTGTCGTGGGATTGTCGTGGGATAGTCTCTGCAATTAATAAGGCAAAATACATTATCTCTCAACTGCATCTCCAATGACTTTATGGTCTGCTGTGAAACAATAACCTTTAATTGCTAAATATTTCCAGTAGATGGCAGCATAAGACCATGATCAGCAAGTTATAGCCAACAAGCAGCAATATGATTGACATAAAATAGCATGCAACCAAAGACTTTTTGTCCCATGATTTAAAAAAATGGTAATTCATTACTTTACAGTTACACACACACACACACACACACACAACCATTCAAAAGTTTGGGGTTATTTAGAAATGTCCTTGTTTTTGAAAGAAAAGCACATTTTTTGCCATTAAAATAACATCAAATTGATCAGAGATACAGTGTAGACATTGTTATTGTTGTAAATCACTATTGTAGCTGGAAATGGCTGATTTTTATGGAATATCTACATAGGCGTACAGAGGCCCATTATCAGCAACCATCACTTCTGTGTTTCAATGGCACGTTGTGTTAGCTAATCCAAGTTTCTAATTTTAAAAGGCTAACTGATAATTAGAAAACCATTTTGCAATTATGTTAGCACAGCTGAAAACTGTGTTCTGATTAAAGAAGCAACATGCAGTGGGGAGAACAAATATTTGATACAATGCCGATTTTGCAGGTTTTGCTACTTACAAAGCATGTAGAGGTCTGTAATTTGTATCATAGGTACACTTCAACTGTGAGAGTTGGAATCTAAAACAAAAATCCAGAAATTCACATTGTATGATTTTTAAGTAATTCATTTGCATTGTATTGCATGACATAAGTATTTAATCACCTACCAACCAGTAAGAATTCCGACAGACCTGTTAGTTTTTCGTTAAGAAGCCCTCCTGTTCTCCACTCATTACCTGTATTAACTGCACCTGTTTGAACTCATTACCTGTATAAAAGACACCTGTCCACACACTCAATCAAACAGACTCCAACCTCTCCACAATGGCCAAGACCTGAGAGCTGTGTAAGGACATCAGGGGTAATATTGTAGACCTGCACAAGGCTGGGATGGGCTACAGGACAATAGGCAAGCAGCTTGGTGAGAAGGCAACAACTGTTGGCGCAATTATTAGAAAATGGAAGAAGTTCAAGATGACGGTCAATCACCCTCGGTCTGGGGCTCCATGCAAGATCCCATCTCGTGGGGCATCAATGATCATGAGGAAGGTGAGGGATCAGCCCAGAACTAAATGGCAGGACCTGGTCAATGACCTGAAGAGAGCTGGGACCACAGTCTCAAAGAAACCCATTAGTAACACACTACGACGTCATGCATTAAAATCCGGCAGCGCACGCAAGGTCCCCCTGCTCAAGCCAGCGCATGTCCAGGCCCGTCTGAAGTTTGCCAATGACCATCTGGATGATCCAGAGGAGGAATGGGAGAAGGTCATGTGGTCTGATGAGACAAAAATAGAGCTTTTTGGTCTAAACACCACTCGCCGTGTTTGGAGGAAGAAGAAGGATGAGTACAACCCCAAGAACCCCATCCCAACCGTGAAGCATGGAGGAGGAAACATCATTCTTTGGGGATGCTTTTCTGCAAAAGAGACAGGACGACTGCACCGTATTGAGGGGAGGATGGATGGGGCCATGTATCGCGAGATCTTGGCCAACAACCTCCTTCCCTCAGTAAGAGCATTGAAGATGGATCGTGGCTGGGTCTTCCAGCATGACAACGACCCGAAACACACAGCCAGGGCAACTAAGGTGTGGCTCCGTAGGAAGCATCTCAAGGTCCTGGAGTGGCCTAGTCAGTCTCCAGACCTGAACCCAATCGAAAATCTTTGAAGGGGGCTGAAAGTCCGTACTGCCCAGTGACAGCCCCGAAAGCTGAAGGATCTGGAGAAGGTCTGTATGGATGAGTGGGCCAAAATCCCTGCTGCAGTGTGTGCAAACCTGGTCAAGAACTACAGGAAACGTATGATCTCTGTAATTGCAAACAAAGGTTTCTGTACCAAATATTAAGTTCTGCTTTTCTGATGTATCAAATACTTATGTCATGCAATAAAATGCAAATTAATTACTTAAAAATCATACAATGTGAATTTCTGGATTTTTGTTTTAGATTCCGTCTCTCACAGTTGAAGTGTACCTATGATACAAATGTACCATCCTCTACATGCTTTGTAAGTAGGAAAACCTGCAAAATCGGCAGTGTATCAAATAATTGTTCTCCCCACTATAACTGGCCATCTTTAGACTCGTTGAGTATTTCTTCGACTGTATTATTGACTGTATGTTTTGTTAATTCCATGTGTAACTCTGTGTTGTTGTATTGTGTCGAATTGCTATGCTTTATCTTGGCCAGGTCACAGTTGCAAATGAAAACTTGTTCTCAACTAGCCTACCTGGTTAAATAAAGGTGAATAAAAAATTAAAAAATCTAGAGTATTTGTGGGTTTGATTACAGGCTCAAAATGGCTAGAAACAAAGAACTTGCTTCTGAAACTCGTCAGTCTATTTCTTGTTCTGAGAAATGAAGGCTATTCCATGCGCGAAATTGCCAAGAAACTGAAGATCTCGTACAACGCTGTGTACTACTCCCTTCACAGAACAGCGCAAACTGGCTATAACCAGAATAGAAATAGGAGTGGGAGGCCCCAGTGCTCAACTGAGCAAGAGGACAAGTACATTAGAGTGTCTAGTTTGAGAAACAGATGCTTCACAAGTCCTCAACTGGCAGTTTCATTAAATAATACCCGCAAAACACCAGTCTCAATGCCAACAGTGAAGAAGCGACTCTGGGATGCTGGCCTTCTAGGCAGAGTTGCAAAGAAAAATTAATATCTCAGACTGGCCAATAAAAATAAATGATTAAGATGGTTGACAGACACCGGACAGAGGAATTCTGCCTGGAAGGCCAGCATCCCGGAGTCGTCTCTTCACTGTTGACGTTGCGACTGGTGTTTTGCGGTACTATTTAATTTAATGAAGCTGTCAGTTGAGGACTTGTGAGGCATCTGTTTCTCAAACTAGACACTCTAATGTACTTGTCCTCTTGCTCAGTTGTGCACCGGGGCTTCCCACTTCTCTTTCTATTCTAGCTAACACAATGTGCCATTGTAACACAGGAGTGATGGTTGCCGATAATGGGCCTCTGTACGCCTATGTAGATATTCCATTATAAAAATCAGCTGTTTCCAGCTACAATAGTAATTTACAACATTAACAATGTCTACACTGTGTTTTTGATCAATTTGATGTTATTTTAATGAACAATTGGTTTTGCTTTTCTTTCAAAAACAAGGACATTTCTAAGTGACCCCAAACTTTTGAACGTTAGTGTACGTGTAGGTAGGGGTAAAGTGACTTTGCATAGATAATAAACAGCGGGTATCAGCAGCATAAAAAAGGGGTCAATGCAAATAGTCCAGGTAGCCATTTGAGTAACTAAATGTGCTTTTCCTAAAAATTAAAAATAAATAAAACTGTTTTTGCTTTGTCATTGTGGGCTATTGTGTGTATATTGATGAAGGGGGGGACAATGAAATACATTTTAGAATAAGGCTGTAACTTAACAAAATGTGAAATAAGTCAAGGGTTCTGAATACTTTCCGAATGCACTGTAAAGGACACTTGGCACCAGAGGTGCGGATGTTTACTTTCTTCATGAGTTGTTATTTTTCAGTTTCGTCCTAAGAACTGATTGTAGTGGTAAAATAAAAGTTTGACATTTTTTGGTGCCATTTAGGGGAAATTGAATTCTTAGCATCACTTTAGTCAGAAAAGACTCTGCGACGGTTAATTTCAATGAATTTGCTGTGGCCTCATGCTAGTCGTGTTCCAGTTCAGCCAACTTTCTTTAGCCGTTTTTCAGACCTTGATTGTCCAGCCTGTCTTTCTTGATCCCAACTCAGGTAAGCCAAAACCACGCCCGTTATTCAGAGGGGCGTTCTATGCGTCCAGGCTACTTTTGGCGGTAGGAGGTGGAGATAGGGTATCCACAGGAAAGTGTTGTTTATCAGACTTTTTGCGGCACCGGTACTAGGTTCTGTCACTTCTATTTTCAATCTGGTGACACACTGCACAATAATGTAAACAACAGCCAGATGTAATCAACTGAACAGCACGTTTCATAGCAATCAGCTATTAGTGTTTGCCTTTCGGTTAGTCTCAGCAATATTGCGTTTGACACATGCAAATTGCATCAGTATCGGAAAAAAAAACGGATACAAAATATATACTATACAGACCATCATACTGAAGTTCAGGTTGATAACACTACTCTGTGGATATTTTGTCTCACATCCCTACCTGCAAAAAGGACCAAGCACACGGACAACCGGTAAAGTACCACTTCAGCATTCTGACTTGTGGAGGTCGTGAGAGGAAACATTCCTAATCCAAACGCTAATTTCTGCCCGACATAGAATTTTAACTCTGCAATTCAACGTTGGGTCTTCAGCCTAGTTAGCAAGTGACATATAATTAGATATTAGCTAATAGGATCTCTGTGTGGCCATCTGGCAAAACAGCTTTGTTGATTTTAGCTAGCTAACAGGTCACATGACCAAGGAGCTATTGAAATGTAACATTTTGAAAGATTCATGTAAAATCGTGTGAGATGAAAATGGACAAACTAAAGGGTGTGCAATGTGTAGGCCCACTTACTGTGCATTCGGGAACCCTGTTTAAGTCCAGTAGATCACATGACCAAGGAGCTATTGAAATTAGAATGTTTGAAAAATGTATGTAAAAACGCGAGAGATGAAAATGGACAAATCAAAGGGTGTGCAATACAGAAGGGTAGTCAGTGGACATTCTGAACTTTGTTTGAGTCAAGTAGGTCACATGACCAAGGAGCTATTGAAATTCGAATGTAAAAAAAGTTTGTACTTTGTTTATGCTCCCTAACTAATTCAACTATGAATACAAAATGATGCGTACATTACCACGTGTTTGTTAGCTTTGGAAAGCAAATTAATGTCCAAATCGTGAAAATAAGACCTGTGCAATTTTTCCAACAACATGACACTTATTTGGAGTATGTGGTTCAAGTAGTTTGAAAGCTTTTGAGGTTTGAATGTCCGAATATCCGCCGAATATTCAACTTGAAACTGTCTTTACCTCTGTAAGTTATGAGCAACACTAGGCAGCAGGAAAACGATTAAATGTAATTGCCTAGTAACTGATGGGCTGTCATTTATGAACATCACACATGTGCTGCTTATGTTTACAGTACAAACAAATAATTTTATAACTGACCTAAGATAGACCACTGCCTGTTGTTAACGATGGGAGAAAATGAATCAATAGTGCCTGGGCAGAACAAGCAAAGGTGGGCAGAGCCAACACAAAGTAGTGAGATCCTATTGGTGCGTTATAGCATGTATTTGCATATTTCCGATAGGGAAAGCCTACTCTGAAGTGCGCTTGTGTAATAATCAAGGAGGTGTATAAACCCTGGATGATTTCCTAAGGGAGTTGTCTTGGAGACACCGTCCAGCCATCTTGGTACTCCTCAATTGTAAAAAAAGATTTAGGAAGCTATAGAAATGCATTTATTAACGTCTACATTAGTTTTTGACACGTTTATTCTATTACAGACACCTTAATGCATATTTGTTAATTATATTATGTGAGCTAAACATACATCATTTAAAAACGTTTCCTTAAGGTATTTTCTGTTGTATTTGTGAGTACTAATGTTACTGTCACCACTACAAAAAATAATAATACTTAAATGAATGTAATTGTGTCCTTTAATTGAAATACTATAGAATTACATTAATTTAGTATTTAGATAAATAAAGGTTAAAAAATAAAATTTAAAAAATCATATGAAGGACTGCTCCTACTAGGGAGTGCCAATATGGCCAACCGGTGGCTTCGTAGTCTCTCGATGGTGAATACATAGGACAACAATCCAGGGCTTTTATACAGTGCCTTGCGAAAGTATTCGGCCCCCTTGAACTTTGCGACCTTTTGCCACATTTCAGGCTTCAAACATAAAGATATAAAACTGTATTTTTTTGTGAAGAATCAACAACAAGTGGGACACAATCATGAAGTGGACCGACATTTATTGGATATTTCAAACTTTTTTAACAAATCAAAAACTGAAAAATTGGGCGTGCAAAATTATTCAGCCCCTTTACTTTCAGTGCAGCAAACTCTCTCCAGAAGTTCAGTGAGGATCTCTGAATGATCCAATGTTGACCTAAATGACTAATGATGATAAATACAATCCACCTGTGTGTAATCAAGTCTCCGTATAAATGCACCTGCACTGTGATAGTCTCAGAGGTCCGTTAAAAGCGCAGAGAGCATCATGAAGAACAAGGAACACACCAGGCAGGTCCGAGATACTGTTGTGAAGAAGTTTAAAGCCGGATTTGGATACAAAAAGATTTCCCAAGCTTTAAACATCCCAAGGAGCACTGTGCAAGCGATAATATTGAAATGGAAGGAGTATCAGACCACTGCAAATCTACCAAGACCTGGCCGTCCCTCTAAACTTTCAGCTCATACAAGGAGAAGACTGATCAGAGATGCAGCCAAGAGGCCCATGATCACTCTGGATGAACTGCAGAGATCTACAGCTGAGGCGGGAGACTCTGTCCATAGGACAACAATCAGTCGTATATTGCACAAATCTGGCCTTTATGGAAGAGTGGCAAGAAGAAAGCCATTTCTTAAAGACATCCATAAAAAGTGTCATTTAAAGTTTGCCACAAGCCACCTGGGAGACACACCAAACATGTGGAAGAAGGTGCTCTGGTCAGATGAAACCAAAATTGAACTTTTTGGCAACAATGCAAAACGTTATGTTTGGCGTAAAAGCAACACAGCTCATCACCCTGAACACACCATCCCCACTGTCAAACATGGTGGTGGCAGCATCATGGTTTGGGCCTGCTTTTCTTTAAAATTGATGGGAAGATGGATGGAGCCAAATACAGGACCATTCTGGAAGAAAACCTGATGGAGTCTGCAAAAGACCTGAGACTGGGACGGAGATTTGTCTTCCAACAAGACAATGATCCAAAACATAAAGCAAAATCTACAATGGAATGGTTAAAAAATAAACATATCCAGGTGTTAGAATGGAAAAGTCAAAGTCCAGACCTGAATCCAATCGGGAATCTGTGGAAAAAACTGAAAACTGCTGTTCACAAATGCTCTCCATCCAACCTCACTGAGCTCGAGCTCTTTTGCAAGGAGGAATGGGAAAAAATTCAGTCTCTCGATGTGCAAAACTGATAGAGACATACCCCAAGTGACTTACAGCTGTAATCGCAGCAAAAGGTGGCACTACAAAGTATTAACTTAAGGGGGCTGAATAATTTTGCACGCCCAATTTTTCAGTTTTTGATTTGTTAAAAAAGTTTGAAATATCCAATAAATGTCATTCCACTTCATGATTGTGTCCCATTTGTTGTTGATTCTTCACAAAAAAATACAGTTTTATATCTTTATGTTTGAAGCCTGAAATGTGACAAAAGGTCGCAAAGTTCAAGGGGGCCGAATACTTTCGCAAGGCACTGTACTTCATTGGCAATAACTCAATTTGCCCTTGCACTCCTGCTAAAGAATGCCTTTATAAAAAAAAACTTGGGCAAAGGCTTAAGTCTACAAAAAGTTGTCCACTCTGTTCATACTGATTCTAGTTTTGGAAACCGAAAACTGAAAACTTCTTTAATTGATGAGAAAATGTGTAGAATGTCAGCCAAATCCATCTCGCTCCATCTTCGACCACTGCTGGGTCACTTGGGCTTCCTCTCATCACCATATTTGGCATTGAGTGGCAGCGGCAGAATTCTTCACATTTATACATCAAGTGAAATATCTGGCTCATTGTTCTATCTATGGTACAAACTTGAGTCACCACTGTAGCGCCACAAATAAGGTTGTTTATTAATTAATTAACTCCTTAGGAAAAGCATTGTGAGCAATGATGTCTATGGTGAAACATGCAGCAACTTTTTTTTGGTCAAATATTCTTATTAGAGAAATAAATACTCAGAGAAGAATGTCACTTCTTTTCATGTCTCTTCGGAGGAGCTCATAGAGATACTTTTAATTAACAGATTCACAAGTTATAGTTATATAAATAGTTGAATCCCTATATCTGGAAAAGAGAGAGAACATTGCCATAAGATCCTTGAAAGCAGTTCAGTAGTTTGTCTCTCTGCAGATGGCAGTGATGGTCGATGTGGTAAAGTTCTTTCTCTCTCTCTCTCTCTCTCTCTCTCTCTCTCTCTCTCTCTCTCTCTCTCTCTCTCTCTCTCTCTCTCTCTCTCTCTCTCTCTCTCTCTCTCTCTCTCTCTCTCTCTCTCTCTCTCTCTCTCTCTCTCTCTCTCTCTCTCTCTCTCTCTCTCTCTCTCTCTCTCTCTCTCTCTCTCTCTCTCTCTCTCTCTCTCTCTCTCTCTCTCTCTCTCTCTCTCTCTCTCTCTCTCTCTCTCTCTCTCTCTCTCTCTCTCTCTCTCTCTCTCTCTCTCTCTCTCTCTCTCTCTCTCTCTCTCTCTCTCTCTCTCTCTCTCTCTCTCTCTCTCTCTCTCTCTCTCTCTCTCTCTCTCTCTCTCTCTCTCTCTCTCTCTCTCTCTCTCTCTCTCTCTCTCTCTCTCTCTCTCTCTCTCTCTCTCTCTCTCTCTCTCTCTCTCTCTCTCTCTCTCTCTCTCTCTCTCTCTCTCTCTCTCTCTCTCTCTCTCTCTCTCTCTCTCTCTCTCTCTCTCTCTCTCTCTCTCTCTCTCTGAGTGTGCTGTTTAATAACCGCAACCATATTAGTCTAGCTTATTGGTCTCTAGAAAATTGGCTTTTTGTTTAAATTTATGTCATGAATGGACAGATAATGTACTTTGCATTCGAAAGGCTCTGGAATAAAGACAAACTTAATTTGAATAACTTGTGAACAGTGGTGGTGTTCTCTAATGCTAGGAGGATAGGTAATATAAGGAGCTGTCATAACAATTATATGCCAGCTACCTCAAGGTACTGGATCTTGGCAGGATAAGTCGGTTGAAGTTGGGCTTTTTGCTTATTGTGAGGACTATTTTATTACAAATTGCCCCCAGATCAAAGCTGTCAGAATCGATAGCCATTTTAATGTATACTTGCTTTGATTGAAATTAAATTAAACTAGCTAATTAAATATAGCTTCAAACAATGGGAAACGTATCATAATGCAAATATTGTCCCTTTGGAATGAGAAGGTTTACACTGGATCATTTGAATCCATTTATAGAAATATATCTTTCAATTCTCTCTGGGTGAAAATAAGATAGTAAGATGGATCCTTCAAGGCAGTTCATTAGTCGGTCTGCAGATGGCATTAAAGGTCCTAGACATATATATCTATATCTATATCTCAGCAGCACTTGGATTGGTGTCTGTGTCCTCAACTTGCAGCAGGCAGACAAGTTTGCTGTCACAGTCAGAATGGGGATTTTATTTTTTCCCTACTCTTTCCCATAGTCACGGGAAGTAGAGGTGCTGATAGTGCTGCAGCACTCCCTGAAATATATTTCTTTCTTTTTTTACTGAGTTACAGTTCATATAAGGAAATCAGTCAATTTAAATGAATTAATTAGGCCCTAATCTATTGATTTCACATGACTGGGAATACAGGTATGCATTTGTTGGACACATATACCTTTACATGTATGGGCCTCACAATGGGACTCTGGATCTCGTCACGGTATCCCTGTGCATTCAAATTTCCATTGATAAAATACAATTGTGTCCGTTGTCCGTAGTTTACGCCTGCCCATACCATAACCCCACCGCCACCATAGGGCACTCTGTTCACAACTTTGACATCAGCAAACTGCTTGCCCACACAATGCCATATAATAGGTCTGCGGTTGTGAGGCTGGTTGGACGTACTGACAAATTCTATAAAACTACATTGCTTATGGTAAAGAAATTAACATAAAATTATCTGGCAACAGCTCTGGGGGACATTCTTGCAGTCAGCATGCCAATTGCACGCTCCCTCAACTTGAGATATCTGTGGCATTGTGTTGTGTGATAACTGCATATTTTAGAGTGGCCTTTTATTGTCCCCAGCACAAGGTGCACCTGTGTAATGATCATGCTGTTTAATTAGCTTCTTGATATCTCACACCTGTTAGGTGGATTTCTGGGATCTTTTATTTTAGCTCATGAAACAAACATGGACTAACACTTTACATGTTGCATTTATATTTTTGCTCAGTGTATATAATGAGCACCCAGATGTTGCGTAGGCAACACAATAATATCAGACAGAGACAAACTGGCCCTGGGATATAAGTGGATATAATATTCTCAGAGCAGTCTTGTTGATACAAAATGTTTCAATATTCTCAGAGCTGCCTAGTTCGTTGACGCAATAATAATGACACTGTCATAGTACACTGTATGGTGACTTCATAAAGCCTATAGTAGGGGGTATGTAACCTTTTTCATATAATTTACAATTTATCCTACAATTTCTAAAAATATGTGTGCCAGTTATGATTTTCATATAAGCATTGTAGGCTACTAATCTGTGCCAAGAAAATGTCTAATTTCCCACAAACAGAATAGCCTAATTCTAGCTGGCTACTAGACAGAGACTCTGTCCTTTCAGCCACACCCCACGGAGCTCCACTATGCCTAACTGTACCGAGGCACTGTCCATTCAGCAGTGCTGAATCATGGGCACAGCATTAATGTATAGATTTTTCTTCATGCCATGGTCGAGTTTGTTTGTCTTTATACGGCCTCGTCGATTGTAGGCCTAAGTAATTCCTTTGACGTATGCCTTTTATTTCAATGCATATGTAGGATTCATCTGGCAAAGTTAGCATTAGCAGTCAGCTGTTACTTTCACATTGATTTCAGTATTTGAAGTCAGCCTTGATAGCGTGTACTATGCATCTATTTCATGTTGTACTCTGTATGTACTATTCTTCAAGCAGGCTAAATGCGTCATGTAGCCTATGTATAATGAGGTTGAGTAGTACATTGTACACGCCATTACATATACCCTTAAACCCAATAAACCTAATTTTAGGGGGACATTTTTGTTTGTTCTCCAAATAGCATTTTAGAGTTTTAGAATTGTGTAGAAGTACAGTAAATGAGCTTGAAATGGTGGGTGTATTTCTACACACCCCACTTTGCCATACCACCCCCAAATTACTTCCTGTGGCTATGCTCTTGCCCAATTTGTTAGATATTATGCACAGCTTGATAGCAAACTTCCTCAACATGTGGTTTATCATAGAAGCAGGCAGCAGCAATCAAAATGATCAGATCGAAAACATGCAAGGTAAACTGATTGGGTGAAATTATGAAGCGAGTGATAGGAGAAATACAGTTTCAATCAGAGCAGTAGGATCAACGTACAGCCCACCCTTCTCTTCACAGACAGCCAGTTTAGTTATTTAAATCAGTGGTTCCCAAAATGTGGGGCCCGCAGGGATCAGCAGGGGGCACATGTTTCTCTGTTTTCAAAACTAGAATCTGTTATGAACAAAGTGGACAATGTTTTGTAGACTTTACCCTTTGCCCAAGATATTAAAAAAATGTGTTCTTTAGAAGGAGTGCAATGGCGAATTTAATTTTTGCCAATTAAGTATATAATCCCTGGATTGCTGATGCTATGTATTGGCCATTGAGAGGCTTTGAAGCCACCGGTCGGCCATATTGGCACTCCCTAGTAAGAGCAGTCCACCATAGGAATGAATGGAATCCTACAGTATTTCAATTAAATGTTTCAAGGACAAAATTACATGTATTTAAGTATTTTTGTTGTTTAAGGTGACCAAAGCACATACATCCCTGGGTCGCTCCTCTTTTCAGTTCGCTGCAGCTTGCGACTGGAACGAGCTGCAAAAAACATTCAAACTGGACAGTTTAATCTCCATCTCTTTATTCAAAGACTCAATCATGGACACTCTTACAGTTGTGGCTGCTTAGCCTGATAAATTGTTGTCTCTACCTTCTTGCCATTTGTGCTGTTGTCTTTGCCCAATAATGTTTGTACAATGTTTGTACTGCTACCATGTTGTGTTGCTACTATGTTGTTGTCATGTTGTGTTGCTACTATGCTGGGTTGTCATGTATTGCTGCCATGCTATGTTGTTGTCTTAGGTCTTAGTCTTTATGTAGTGTCGTGGTGTCTCTCTTGTCGTAATGTGTGTTTTGTCCTATATTTTTATTTCATTTTTTATTTTTAATCCTAGCCAACGTGCCCGCAGGAGGCCTTTTGGTAGGCCGTCATTGTAAATAAGATTTTCTTCTTAACTGACTTGCCTAGTTAAATAAATAAAATGAAAAAGTAAAAAATTGGTCATAATACCCACAAAATCTATTGGTCAAACAAGGAAATGGTTCCAATCATTTTAAGTCCATACATTTTTCACATAGGGGATTTTAGAAACCCTTAAATTAAGGGCTGTATTTTGTATAGGCTTACCCTGGCGTGATGTTTTAATAACTGCATAAATCTCTCTAGGTCAAGGTGGCTTTTATCAATATATTCACCTGTATTTCCCCCAAATGAAATCCTATTAGCTGTTAATGTAGCTATCACAAATAACTACAAATGCCTTGATGATATGGACAAGACTGCCGAATCAAGGCAAAGGTGAGCAATCTGTAGATTATTGTTTTCTAAATTTAGTAATGAATAAATTGCCAACATTACTTTAAACTGACAATCATGCGAACTGTCTTATGCGTTTTAAATGGACACAATACCTGTTAGCAAAGGTGTCAGCTAGAGAGGTGCAGGAGCTTGCATGGATTTGTAGTCTTGCATGATGTCTGCTTTGATACTAATGAGCATTTTCGAATCTAAGAGTAAACAGAGCTGAATATATTGATGTCACCTTGTCCGAGAGAGATTTACATGGTTATCAAAATGTCAAACCAGGGTAAGCCTACCGAAACACGGCCCTTATTTTAAGTGTTTCTAAAATTGAATGGTGGAAAAACAATTGGATCCATTGGCCCTGTTTGACAAATAGCTTTTATGGATATTATGACATCTCCGCTGTGGGGCTCTATAGGAAATTACAGAATGTGGTCTATCTTGGGTCAGTTATAACGTTCTTAGTATTGTACATGCATGATGTTCACCAATGACAGCTCATCAGTTCCTAGGCAATCACGTTTCACAACATTTTATCATCATTGTTTTCCTGCTGCCTGGTGTTGCTCATAACTTTTAGCTTACTCATGTAATCAATTAAATGAGACCAAACTATTTTATAGTTAATCGACACAGTGTTTCCGGTAGATGTTAACGTTTCTGAGATAATAATGTTGCTTCATAAGGAAATTCCATCTGAGAGATTGCATGGTAAGTAGCTAATGTTAGCTAGCTAACATCAACAAATAATTGTTTGCCAGGTGGCCATAGAGACCCTACTAATATCTAATTCTATGTAGCTGGCTAACTAGGCTGAAGACCCGATGTTGAATTGCATAGAATTCTACGTCAGGCAAAAATGTGCGTTTGGATCACAAAAGTTTCCTCTCATGACCTCTACAAGTCAGAATGCTGAATAAAAATGAAACTTTATCTGTTGTCCGTGTAGTTGGACCTTTTGCGGGTAACGTTAGGAATGTGAGACAAAATATCCACAGAGTAGTGTTATTAATCCGAACTTCATTATGCTGGTCTGCATATTGTTTGTATCCGGTTTTTACTTTCAGTACTGATGCAATTCGCATGTGACAAGCATTTGCACCATATGGCTGAGCATAATGGAAAGCAAACACTACCAGCTGATTGCGAGGAAATGTGCTTCGGTTGATCACAATTCTATACATTTTGCCATGTCTAATGAGTATTCATTTGATATTTCAGTGACTCAAACATCACAACAAAATATATGGGCTAAAAAAACCTAGCTGATATGTCCTAGTTCAGGTATTCCCAAACTAGGGTACGCGCAATGCCACTGGGGGTACGCCAAATAAAAATCTGTTTTGAAACATTCCCTCACATCTTCAAACAGTCCATTTCTATTTTCCAATGGGGCTATATATTTGGGTGTTTTTTTTCTCGCCTGAGTAGCCTCGCTTCACTGTCATAAATACAATTAAACCATCTAGTGTTTAGCGAAATAACAACAAAGTCAAATACAGATGGCCTATTCAAATAACTCCACTAACGGTCAGCATGTAGCCAAACGTAGCTACTGCTCAATCCGTTTGCTCGAAAATTGATAAATGGTTAAAAAAAAAGTGACTCCCAGCAGTAGAGCTACTAACAGTAGTACTACAACTGCACCTGTCGATGACAAGTTGTTCTGCTTCCACGAGCACATCCAATGCTAGCATCAGTAATTCTACATTTGTTGTTAGCCAAGCTAGCATGGACACTGACAGTTGTGAATCTGATGCAGCCGAAGAGAACAAGGGACAGGAACGTTGGACCATCGAAGAGGCGCAAATATGATGAGAACTACATTGATTTGGGGTTCACTTATATTGGAAGTAGTGCCTTTCCTCAGCCACAGTGTGTTACATGTGCAAAAGTAAAAAAATCTCACAACTCAATCAAACCACTCTTGCGCAGTCATTAGAAACAAAGCATACCAATTAGAAAAATAAGCCACAGGAGTTTTTTGAGCGAGAATTAAGACAACTTTCGAGTAGTAAGACATGTATAAAAGCAACAGATACCATTAATTAGCAGCTAGATGCGTCTTATATGGTGAGCTACCGAGTGGCTAGGACAGGAAAGCCGCGGATATGGCTGGAACAATGCTGGGGGAATGGCCAAAAAAACTATACAGACAATAACTTCATCAAACAACAGTGTTTCATGACGCATCAGTGAACTGGCAGGAGATGTTTTGAAAAAATTACTGCTTCGAATACAAGCCAGTGATATATATGTGTTACAGCTGGATGAGTCAACAGACGTGGTGGGCCTGGCACAGATCCTGGTATATGTCCGTTACGTTTATGGGGGTCAATTAAGGAAGACATCCTCTTCTGAAAACCACTAGAAACCAGGACAACAGGAGAGGATATTTTTAATGTACTGGACAGCTTTGTGACATCAAATGGACTTTGGTGGTCAAGATGTGTTCATATATGTACTGATGGCGCAAAAGCCATGACAGGGAGACATAATGTAGTGGAGTGGTAATGTGTGTGCAAGCATTTGCTCCCATCGCCACTTGGGTAAACTGCAGCATTCACCAAGAGGCTCTTGTTGCCAAGGGAATGCCCTACAGCTTGAAAGACGTTTTGGACACCAGTGAAAATGGTTAACTTAATTTTTAAATTGAGAGACGAGCTTAACGTTTTCTCTACTGATCATAATTTTCACTTGTCTGACCTCTTGCATGATGACGAGTTTGTCACATGACTGGCCTATCTGGGTGATGTTTTTGCTCGCCTGAATGATCTGAATCTAAAATTACAGGGACACTCTGCAACTATATTCAATGTGCGGGACAAAATTGAGGCTGTGATTAAGAAGTTGGAGCTCTTCTTTGTCTGCATTAACAAGGATAACACACTGGTCTTTCCATCATTGCATGATTTTTGTGTGCAATGAACTCAAGCTTACGGACAATGTCAAATGTGATATAGCGAAGCACCTGAGTGAGTTGCGTGCACAATTACGCAGGTACATTCCCAAAATGGATGACACAAACAACTGGATTCGCTATCCCTTTCATGACCTGGCTCCAGTCCACCTACCGATATTTGAACAAGAGAGCCTCATCGAAATTGCAACAAGCGGTTATGTGAAAATGTAATTTAATCAGAAGCCACTGGCAATTTCTGGATAGGGCTGATTGTGCTGGCAAATCACGCTGTTATGACACTGACGCCCTTTGCAACCACGTACCTATGTGAGAGCGGATTCTCAGCCCTCAATAGCATGAAAACTAAATACAAGCACAGAATGTGTGGGAAATGATTTAAGGCTGAGACTCTCTCCAATACAACCCAACATTGCAGACTTATGTGCATCCTTTCAAGCACACCCTTCTCATTAACCTGTGGTGAGTTATTCACAATTTTTGATCAACAAATAACATTTTTTATGTAAGATGCCTAATAAAGAGCAAAATGATTAATTATTATGATTTATGCCCTGGTCCTATAAGATCTCTTTGTCACTTCCCACGAGCCGGATTGCGACAAAAACTCACACTCATTCCTATGTTTAATAAATGTATCATATAGTGTGTGTGTGGCAGGCTTACAATGATGGCAAAAAACAAGATTTGAGATTGCGCTGACCCTGGTGCGGGGAGGGGGTATGCAGCTGAGGGGGTATGCAGCTGGAGGTTGAATGTTTGAAGGGGTACGGGAGTATAAAAAGTTTGGGAACCACTGTCCTAGTTGATCTGGACATTTCTGACAAGTTATAAATAACTCTCTAAAGTAGGCTATGACTGAGATGACAAAAGGAAAACTCATGCACTAACAATTTCAAAATTGCACCTCATACATTATACTATTATAACTTTAAAGAGTAAGTTGAAAGCCGGACTAAGTTCCCAAAAATATATACAAATATTATCAAGATTTTAATTAATTAATTTTTTGGGGTGGGGGACCCACGCGCCCCCATGCCGACACCTCGCGCCCCCGTAGAGTCCACACCCCAGAGTTTAGGAGCAACTGATTTAGTCCACGTAGGAATTCGCACATAACCTGAATGACATGAGAAAGATGCATGCTAGCAACTGAAAAATACTAGGATCATAATCATATCCAGAAAATTGCCCATATCCTGTACGATACTCGTTTTGTCCGACTACTCGGCACACCCCTACTTTTGTCTCTTTTGTTGTACCGCACCACGACATTACACTTTAAAGTTAGTATGGGAATTCACCACCAAACCAGAAGATGCATCAAAACAGCCTGGTGTCATAGACGATGTAACTTAGTAAATATAAATCCGGGACACTCAAATTAGTATGATATGTTACGTTTGGTATGGTAACATAAGACAGCTGGTTACTTAATATCAGTCGAAATCTGTCTCTTATATACAAGTACATTAGAGTGTCTAGTGTGAGAAACAGACGCCTCACAAGTCCTCAATTGGCAGCTTCATTAAATAGTACATGCAAAACCCCAGTCTCAACGTCAACATGAAGAGGTGACTCCGGGATGCTGGCCTACTAGGCAGAGCTCCTCTGTCCAGTGTCTGTGTTATTTTGCCCTTTTGCCAGTGGGTTTGGCGACGAGTATGAAGCGAGGGCCAGCCGACGAGAGCGTACAGGTCGCAATGGTGGGTAGTATATGGGACTTTGGTGACAAAACGGATTGCACTGTGATAGACTGCATCCAATTTGCTGAGTAGGGTATTGGAGGCCACTTTGTAAATGACATCGCTTCGGTAGGATGGTCGGATTGGTAGGATGGTCAGCTTTACAAGGGTATGTTTGGCAGCATGAGTGAAGGATGCTTTGTTGCAAAATAGGAAGCCAATTCTAGATTTAACTTTGGATTGGAGATGTTTGATGTGGGTCTGGAAGGAGAGTTTACAGTCTAACCAGACACCTAGGTATTTGTAGTTGTCCACATATTCTAAGTCAGAGCCATCCAGAGTAGTGATGTTGGATAGGCGGGCAGGTGCAGGCAGCGATCGGTTGAAGAGCATGCATTTAGTTTTACTTGTATTTAAGAGCAATTGGAGGCCACGGAAGGAGAGTTGTATGGCATTGAAGCTAGCCTGGAGGGTTGTTAACACAGTGTCCAAAGAAGGGCCATAAGTATACAGAATGGTGTCGTCTGCGTAGAGGTGGATCAGAGACTCACCAGCAGCAAGACCGACATCATTGATGTATACAGAGAAGAGAGTCGGTCCAAGAATTGAACCCTGTGGCACCAGCATAGAGACTGCCAGAGGTCCGGACAGCAGACCCTCCGATTTGACACACTGAACTCTATCAGAAAAGTAGTTGGTGAACCAGGCGAGGCAATCATCTGAGAAACCAAGGCTGTCGAGTCTGCCGATGAGGATGTGGTGATTGACAGAGTCGAAAGCCCTGGCCAGATCAACGAATACGGCTGCACAGTAATGTTTCTTATCGATGCCAGTTAAGATATCGTTTAGGACCTTGAGCGTGGCTGATATGCACCCATGACCAGCTCTGAAACCAGATTGCATAGCAGAGAAGGTATGGTGAGATTCGAAATGGTCGGTAATCTGTTTGTTGACTTGGCTTTCGAAGACCTTAGAAAGGCAGGGTAGGATAGATATAGGTCTGTAGCAGTTTGGGTCAAGAGTGTCCCCCCCTTTGAAGAGGGGGATGACCGCAGCTGCTTTCCAATCTTTGGGAATCTCAGACGACACGAAAGAGAGGTTGAACAGGCTAGTAATAGGGGTGGCAACAATTTCGGCAGATAATTTTAGAAAGAAAGGGTCCAGATTGTCTAGCCCGGCTGATTTGTAGGGGTCCAGATTTTGCAGCTCTTTCAGAACATCAGCTGACTGGATTTGGGAGAAGGAGAAATGGGGAAGGCTTGGGCGAGTTGCTGTGGGGGGTGCAGTGATGTTGACATACAGTCAATACAGTAGAAAAATAAGTCTATATACAATGTGAGCAAATGAGGTGAGATAAGGGAGGAACAGGCAACAAAAAAAGGCCATGGTGGCAAAGTAAATACAATATAGCAAGTAAAACACTGAAATGGTAGATTTGCAGTGGAAGAAAGTGCAAAGTAGAGAGAAATAATGGGGTGCAAAGGAGCAAAATAAATAAATACAGTAGGGGGAGAGGTAGTTGTTTGGGATAAATTATAGATGGGCTATGTACAGGTGCAGTAATCTGTGAGCTGCTCTGAGCTGCTTTAATCAGAACAAAAATTTTCAGCTGTGCTAACATAATTCCTAAAGGGTTTTCTAATGATCAATTAGCCTTTTAAAATTAGAAACTTGGATTAGCTAACACAACGTGCCATTGGAATGCATGAGTGATGTTTGCTGATAATGGGCCTCTGTTCGCCTTTGTAGATATTCCATAAAGAAATCTGCCTTTTCCGGCTACATTAGTCATTTACAACATTAACAATGTCTACATTGTATTTCTGATCAATTTTATTTTATTTTAATGGACAAAAAATGAGCTTTTCTTTCAAAAACAAGGACAATTCTAAGTGACCCCAAACTTTTGAACATTAGAGTACGTGTAGGTAGGGGTAAAGTGACTATGCATAGATAATAAACAGTCCAGTCCAAATAGTCCAGGTAGCCATTTGATTAACTCTTCAACTGTAATGTTCGTCGTTAAGGGAAGGCCAAGGCGTGCTTTGGGTTTATCATATTTTATAAAAATGTGAACCAGCAAAGAAAACAATGAAAAATACAACGAATGAAAAGCTTCGTCGTGCAAAATACATGCAACCAAACAAAGACAAGATCCCACAACAGAAGGTGGGAAAAAGGGCTTCTTAAGTATGATCCCCAATCAGAGACAACGATAGACAGCTGCCTCTGATTGGGAACCATACTCGGCCAACAAAGAAAAAGAAAACATAGATATACAAAAACTAGATTACCCACCCTAGTCACACCCTGACCTAACCAAAATATAGAGAATAAACAGGGATCTCTAAGGTCAGGGCGTGACATCAACAGTCTTATGGCTTGGGGGTAGAAGCTGTTAAGGAGCCTTTTGGATCTAGACTTGGCGCTCCGGTACTGCTTGCCGTGCAGTAGCAGAAAGAACAGCCTATGAATAGGGTGGCTGGAGTCTTTGACAATTTTTAGGAACTTCCTCTGACACTACCTGGCATAGAGGTCTTGGATTTTATTTAAAATGTAACCTTAATTTAACTAGGCAAGTCAGTTAAGAACAAATTCTTATTTACAATGACAGCCTACACCGGCCAAACCTGGATGACACTGGGCCAATCACGGCCGGTTGTGATACAGTCTGGATTCGTACCAGGGTGTCTGTAGTGATGCCTCTAGCACTGAGATGCAGCAACTGCGCCACTCGGGAGCAGATGGCAGGAAGCTTGGCCCCAGTGATGTACTGGGCTGTAGCGGCTTGCGGTTGGATGCCGAGCCTTTGCCATACCAAGCCGTGATGCAACCATTCAGGATGCTCTCGATAGGCATTGTCGTGCCCTCTTCACGACAGTCTTAGTGTGTTTCGATCGTGAGAGTTTGTTAGTGATGTGGACGCCAAGGAACTTGAACTTCTCAACCCACTACAGCCCAATTGATGTGAATCGGGGTGTGCTTGGACCCCTTTTTCCTGTAGTCCACGTTCAGCTCTTTTGTCTTGCTCACGTTGAGCGTTGTTGTCCTTGCACCACACTTCCCACACTGCCATGTCTCTGACATCCTCTCTGTAGGGTGTCTCATCATTGTCGGTGATCAGTCCTACCACCGTTGTGTCGTCAATAAACTTAATGATGGTGTTGGAGTCGTTAGTGGCCATGCAGTCCTGGTGAACAGGGAGTTCAGGAGGGGACGAGCACACACCCCTGAGGGGCCCTGTATTTAGGATCAGCGTGGCAGATGTGTTGTTGCCTACCTATACCACCTGGGGTCAGTACATCAGTATGTCCAGGATCCAGGTTCAGAGGGAGGTATTTAGCTTATTGATGAGCTTTGAGGGCAGTATGGTGTTGAACGCTGAGCTGTGGTCCACGAACAGCATTCTCACATAGGTGTTCCTTTTGTCCAGATGGGAAAGGGCAGTGTGGAGTGCAATTGAGATTGCGTCATCGGCGGATCTGTTGGGGCGGTATGCGAATTGTAATGGGTCTAGGGTGTCTGGGATGATGCTGTTGATGTGAGCCATGACCAGCCTTTCAAAGCACTTCATGGCTACAGACGTGAGTTCTACGGAGCGGTCGTCATTTAGGCAGGCTACCTTGGTGTTCTTGGGCACTAGGACTATGATGGTCTGCTTGAATACGTGTCCTGGTAATCCCTCTGGCCCTGTGGCCTTGTGAATGTTGACCTGTTTAAAGGTCTTACTTTTAGGTTATGGAGAGCGTGATCACACAGTCATCTGGAACAGCTGGTGCTCTCATGCATGGTTCAGTGTTGCTGGCCTCGAAGAAACCATAGAAGGCATTTAGCTCATCTGGTAGGCCCGCTTCACTGGGCAGCTCACAGCTGGGTTTCCCTTTTGTAATCCGTAATAGTTTGCAAGCTCTGCCACATTCGTCTAGGGTTTACAGAGAGTGGTGCAACAAACAAAAAACCTTCCAGCCAGTGGCAGTCCTGTGGGCGAAAACAGCTTGATGATGAGAGAGAGTGGAAGGAGAATGGCAAGAATCACGCAAGCCAATAGACAGGCCACAAGCAAACAAATAACCTCGCAGTACAACAGTGGTGCGCAGAACGGCATCTCGGAACTCACAACTCGTCGATCCTTGTCACAGATGGGCTATTGCAGCAGACGACCACACCGGGTTTCATTCCTATCAGCTAAAAACAAGAAGAAGCGGCTACAGTGGGCACGTGATCACCAACACTGGACAATTGAGGAATGGAAAAACATTGCCTGGTCCGACTATTCCCAGTTCCTGCGTCATGCTGATGGCAGAGTCAGGATTTGGCATAAGCAGCATGAGTCCATGGAGACATCCTGCCTGGTTCAGATTGGTGTCGGTGGTGTACTGGTGTGGGGAATGCTTTCCTGGCACACGTTAGGCCCCTTGATACCAATTGAGCAGCAAACTTTTACAACACCTCCAGGCTGTTCTGGAGGCAAAGGGGAGTCCGATCCGGTATATTTCCTTGTACATCCTGTTTTTTGTGCTTGTTAATTTCCCAGTTCCTGCAGGAATGTCTACCAATGGCATGCCCATATTTTTGTGAGAAAATACACTGTTCACTCAAAACATTTATAAAGTATAAATAGCACTCACTTTAGATTTGGGATTGCAGAAAGACTTTACTAATGACTAGTAAATGCTTTATTAATGTGGGAGTAATGATTAATAAATGGTGAACACAATTTATAAATGCCTTATAATTGGTTTATTACAGACTCCATCCAGAACCATCCTAGTTGTGAATGAATAAACACATTGTATATTAGACAAAGAACAAAAGCACTAAATAAATGCCTTATAGAAGAATATTGGCTGATATAATATCTTAGAACAGCCTACCTACATATTTCAAATGTGTGCATTTCAAGTGTTCCCTCCTGCCCACTTTAGATAAGTGTTTAAATATTAGATTGCATATAATTCAATCAAAGAAAACAGAGAGAAAAAAGGAGAGAGAGAGAGTTTAGGCTGTAGCCAATGGCTACATTAAGAACCTGGCTGTCTCTTTTTTCCCTCTCTCTGTTTTCTTCTACTGAATTCAAAATACAGTACAACATTCTGTGTTTGTCAATGAACAATGCCGGGACTAGTGTTGTGCTTCGTTTGACAGTGCCGTGCGCATATACCTATATTTCTGCCAGGAAGTGACAGGCCTTTCAGAGAATGAAATAAGTGGGAGATAGGAGGGACTTTCTAGCCTTCAGTGCAGTGGCAATGTAATGTAATCCGACACCATAGTCACTTGTTACTACAGATCATAAACTCACTGGCTGAGTTAAAGAGACTGAGACTCAGAAGCGAATAAACATTGATAAAACAAATACATAGACAGTCCGCGAATGGACCTTTATTGTAATACACGATGACTTGTGTTTAGTAAAAAGCACTGTATAAATGTCTAGTAGATAGCTATTGCCTTACCTTATGTTTTATAAAAGCCAATCTAAAGACTTGTTATTGCCAGTGTACCACAGCAGATGATCTGTCATTTCTCACAGACACAGCACTCGGCCCAGCAGAACCAGAACCGTTTTGAACCTTGCCTGTTTTCTGGACTCCGTACCCACCTGCCTGACCATTCTGCCGGCCCTGACCTTGATCCTGCCTGCCACACTGTACCTCCTGGACTCTGAACTGGTTTTGACCTTTTTTCTGTCCACGACCATTCTCTTGCCTACCCCTTTTGGTTTATTAATCAATATCAAAGACTCAAACCGTCTGCCTCCTGTGTCGGCATCTGGGTCTCGCCTTGTGCTATTATATATACGGAGTGTACAAAACATAATATTCAGTTGCACCCCCCTCAGCACACATTCAAGTCATCAGGGCATGTACTCTAAAAGGTGTTAAAGCATTCCACTGGGCTTCTGGCCCATGTAGACGCCAATGCTTCCCACAGTTGTGTCAAGTTGGGTGGTGGACTATTCTTGATACACAGGGGAAACTGTTGAGTGTAAAAAACCCAGCAGCGTACCTACTACCATACCCGGTTCAAAAGCACTTAAATATTTTGTCTTGCCCATTGTCTTGCCCATTCATCCTCTCAATTGCACACATACACAATCCATGTCTCTATTGTCTCAAGGCTTAACAATCCTTCTTTAACATGTTTCCTCCCCTTCAACTACTCTGATTGAAGTGGATTTAAAAGGTGACATCAATAAGGGATCATGGCTGTCACCTGGATTCACCTGGTCAGTCTATGTCATGGAAAGAGCAGGTGTTCTTAATGTTTTGTACACTCAGTGCATGTCACATTATGGCATCTGTGAGGGCACGGGCAGTGCCTTTGAGGCCATCTCCATATTTTTTGTTGGCAAACTGAAAGGGTGCATACTGCCAGCTAATGTTGTTCAAACATGTATAAAGCCAAGGTTTGTGATTTACTGCCACCTACAGTTATGGAATGTTTGCTCACGAGTACCACAGTATGAGTCATAATACCCATAAAACCTACACAGGGTAGTGCGTACTATCCAGTACATCACTGGGGCCAAGCTTCCTGCCATCCAGGACCTCTATACCGGTGTCAGAGGAAGGCCCTAAAAATTGCCAAAGACTCCAGCCACCCTAGTCATAGACTGTTCTCTCTGCTCCCACATGGCAAGCGGTACCGGAGCACCAAGTCTAGGTCCAAAAGGCTTCTTAACAGCTTCTACCCCCAAGTCATAAGACTGCTGAACAGCTAATCAAAAGCCTACTCGGGAATTTGCATTGACACCCCCCTCCCCCCTTTTTTTTTACACTGCTGCTACTCTCTGTTTATTATCTATGCATACTCACTTTACCCCTACCTACATGTAGATATTACCTCGACTAACCTGAACCCCCACACATTGACTCTGTACCAGTATCCCCTGTATATAGCCTCGTTATTGTTATTTTATTGTTTCTCTTTTATTTTTTACTTCAGCGCATGTGACAAATACAATTTGATTTGATTTAGTAGTGCTCTTTTTCATTCTATCAAGCATTCACACAGCAGAGACGCAGATGGATGAACACTTCCATAGTAGAAACTATGCTCTGCAGCTCATTTGCAGATTGGACTATCCAATTCCCAATACCGTAATGCTACCTAATATACTGTATGTATTGGTTCTATGTAGAACTGTCCCCTGAGGTGGGTGCTGTGCTGTAGAGATAAAAAATCTAATTAACCATTGTATCACATTCAGATAAAATCTGAAGGGAATGCCAAGATACAAACATTAAGTTCTTCAACTTACTATGCTATTACAGTGGCAGAATTTTTAATCTCCACTGTGAATAATAAGTTTGTCATCAATGAAGTAGAGGCGTAGAAAATGGTTAATGTACCATATGTTATATCTGCTAAATCTCAAGAATATTGGAAATGAACTCTAGTACATAAAAACACAATCAAAGTGCTGTTGCTATTTCATTCATTTTGGCAGTGATACAGTACTGTTTGGCAATAGAGGTACTTTTTCCTGTATGTCCTACATTAAAACAAATACTGCAATAGCCCCAACACAATATAGCCTATCCTACTGCATACAAAGAAAAGAATGAAATGAATAAATCTATGTGCCCATCAAATCAAATGTACACTAATCTACTTATGTGCACTCAAGGATCAGGAATCATCTCTTTTCAGAGATGGTCCATAGATGAGTATTTGATTTTTCAATATTTTCAATTCATTATCAATATTTTTTTAGTCATGATATACTGTATATTGGCACAACTCTGCTCAATGTATTCACCAATGTGTATTGGCTTAAGTCTTCATCAGGGTGTCCGAAACTCTGATGAAGACGTGAGCCGATATATGTTGATGTATTTGTTTTTTAAAATTGCTTGGCCTACACATTAAGGTTTTTTTAAACTTTCAAACTCACACAAGTTCCTCAACTTGGATTTTGTATTCTACTTAGCGCCTATTTGTGGGTATAATTTTCCCTTTAGCTTTTCTAGTACTATTCCCCTCCAAGAGCACCTGTACTTGTTTTGGAATACCTGAAGCGCTCCTGCTACTTATTTTTCTTTTGCTCAGTATATGCTGATGATAATCCACCTCTCTTCTCATGGCATTCATATCAATATGTTGACCTTTCCAAGCCATTTCAAGTATGATAGCAGCTACTCTTTGTTGTGGTCTTGCAGGTTCTTTGTTTGATTCGATACACTGCTTTACCCTCTCAGTATTCCTGGCATTTGCTCTGACACATTTTGCCTTGGTACTTCTTCATTCTTCATACTTTTTCTCATTTTTACAGGCGCTCCTCCCCTAAACCTGTTCAGTATTGTGTTTGACCCTCTCAGTGCGTGAAACCCCCTCCAGCACTGACTACACCAGCAATGTTTCAGACACAGTACAGTCGAATTTTCCAGAATCACTGTGACTTAATGTGGCTTAGGGAGTTAAATGGGGAGAGGCAGACTTGAGATCAATGTGAAAATCATGGGAACTACTGCCATACACAGCTTATTAAGCATACAAGCCTGGGTGTCATAGCCATAAATTCCGGCCCTGTTCGAGGACCTTAGACTGGGAAATAAATTATTGACGGAAACCCAGAAGAAAAAATGTGTGTCTGTGAAAGTGTGGCAATGAGGATAGCGCTACAGTGCTAGTGTAACCAGGAAAAATATAAACTCAGTGTTGAAATGATGCTAAATCAAAGTGATTTTAGGTTAAAAGGCCATAATTGTTTCGCACATACATGTTTAAAAGAACAAAACTTACCTGTGATGACCGCATTACTTTTATCAACTGTAGGAAGAACTGCTTTATCTGGTCAAAGGTTCAACAAATACTGTCTTTGTTTCCACAATTTCCTCTTACTACTTTGAGCAATTGAGATTAATATACATGCATTCACATTCAACCTTTTTAGGATCTGTTAAAAACTGCTCAACCAAAACATTTAATTGTAATGTATGCACAGCTGGCAATGCATGGCACATGCCTTCATTATTCTCCTGGTTGTTATTTTGATTAAAAGAACTAAGAACATCCAGAAGCTAAACACGATGAATGCTAATGACTTCGGATATATTCCATATCCTCTGCAGATTTTGGGAAGTCAAGCAAATTACATCTTTAGAGGATCTGAGTTTCACAGGCAATATATTCATTATGTCTCTCCATCTGTCTCTCTCTCTCTCTCTCCTGCCCTCTCCCTTGGTCCTTTACTCTGATAGGAGGCAATCTATCTTGTTAAATGAATGGGCTTTTAACATTAGAGGTAAAAAAGTAATGAGTGATCCATTTCCTGCATATCTGACACCTGCCTCAGGAGGATAATGATGGAGGATGATGGAACAGAATGGGGAGAGGGGTGCAAACTACAGACTACACAAATCTTCCCTCTAATCTGATGGGAAAGTGTGACCACTTCCGTTTCGTTTTTAATGGACTTCAAGAGCAAAACGCACAAAAACAGTAGCTATGTCCTAATGCCCTGTCACTATATGATGACAAATTACATTGAAACAATGTTGATTCAACCAGTTTGTGCCCAGTGGGTTTTGTTGTGTACATTTGACATGTCAGATGGTTTGTGGGAATCCATCAAAGATGGGTCTATAGTTTAACATCCGTGGTGACTGGTGAGTAATAGTTGTTGTATTTTAAGACTGGCTACATGGCTAAACCCAAGTATGTGTACCACAGGAATGTTAAACAGCAGAACTGCTGCAACTGAGGCATATTCTATCTATTGGAATGAGAAAGGACTGTTGGAGCTGAGTTATGATAATCCCTAATGGTGTGTATTTTACTGTGTGCCTTCCTCATTGGCAAAAACATTCAAATGAAATAACACATATTGAAACTGATAATGAGAATGCCACCATAATTCTGTTGTACAGTATAACACTAGAAGAACCAGTGCAAACGAATTTCAAAGCCTCTAACGTTTCCATAGAAGAAAAGAGTGCTAATCAAAGAAACTGCCTGACATTGAGGCCGGCCTAAATAAGGCTGTGAATATTACATCACAATGCAATTACACACACCTTAATGTTTGGAGTGCAGGGCCAATAACATTTGGCTCTTGATATGTTTCTTGTTTGACTTGGGGGAAGGATTTAATGATATCTGCAAGTGTAGCATTATTATTTCTGCTGAACTGAGCTGTGTTCAATATTGTTGTGCCAGCCATTACCTTGTAGGCATACTTTCCCTCTCATTTAATTTGCATTGTTCTCACTGGTAGTTTGGTGGGAGGGGGCTCTTTGAAGGCAATGCAATTTGTTTTGATGAGAGTTTCATCACCCACTTGAGAGAAGACGATGAAACACAGGGAGATAATGGCTCCTCAGAATACACTTATCATGTTCCAATGGCCCTCCTGAATAGGGCTTTATGTAATGTTCATGTTCATGTTGATTCTCTGCCATTTTGTGTTGATTTCAGTGCTATATTCCCCTGCTCGTGGTCATAATATGTAATATGTAATAATATGTCTCAAATAAGTTTTTATACAAAAGGCTTATTTCACACCGAGACCATTTCTAGTCCGATTAGCCTGATAAGCAACAGAATATGTTGTGTGAAGAATTTAAGAATAGTCCCACAGCATGTTGCATAATTCTCCCTTATGTGATAATGTAAGCGGAACAATTACTGTTATAGTATGGGAAACCCGTTTTATTTCAGTCACATCGATAAGGCGATAGAGTTCCTCTATTGTTTTTTTTTTTCAAGATACCTGAAATGGTGGCGATAAAGTAAATGCAAGACCCCAGAAAGAGGGAAGTGAAGGCAACTGCATGTATATTTTGATTTATGAGCAATAGAGTTAATTTTGCTATGGCTCATCGACAGGGGTTGCAGTGACTCGTGTGCATCACTAACATAATTAACTTCTCTCTGATGGCAGAAATCCAACATCCATCACTTAATGTACTGTTTTACTTAAAAAAAAAAATTTTAAAAGGTGATGACCTCTTTCTTTTGTGTGCATCATGAATATTGGCAGGCTGTGCGTGAAAGATTATAAAAATAATACACTGTATACAGTATACACCATAAAATCTGTTGATTGTGGGTGGATTATTGGCATGGTGTTTCCTCTCTCTACTGATAAGGACACAGTAGATGATTCAGTCTGTTGCCCTGTGGGAACCCAGGTTCTCTCTTTCTGTTGGCTCCTCTGGGTCTGTGCCTCTGTGCAATATGGTACATGAAGGAAACACAGTTGTGGTTGAAACATGATTGTCCTTATTCAATAAGTAGAATACAATTGAAACGATTAGAGTGCAGTGTTGTAAGTTTAAGTAAATGTTCCAGAAAACAAATACTCAATGTACAACAATACCCCTAAAACTCAATGGGTACCCCAACGAACGTAAACTGATAGAACATACTGTAAAATTGAATACATGTTTAAATATGTTTATTCATTATACGCACATATGCTCCCTGTAAATCTGCACAGCTAATCGATTATGCATGACTGAATTGTAGCCTACATAATAACATTAAGCATCCTCCATGGAGATACAAGCCAGCTGCCTCACTACATAAGCATGAAGTAAAACATGGAATGCCAAATACATTTAAATGTATGTGGTGGGATTAAAGATTGTAATGATCTCAAAACGATCGTACATTGACACACATGTACAAAATTAATGATACAAGTATTTCCCAATAGGTATATTTTCTTTCCATGAGAAACTGTACATGACTCCCAACTTGTAAACAATTAAATCTGTATTCAGACAAGAATCAGTAGCTAGTCCAAAAAAAGTATATTCATAGCCCTCGTCTATCCTTCTTGCAAAGGATCTTTTTGAAAGACCTCCTGAAGTCATTGTTGAAAATAGTGTAAATGACTGGATTCAGCGAGCTATTGCAGTATCCGAACCAGAAGAAGAAATTGAACAATGTCTCAGGGACACAGCAGGACTCACATATGGCGGTGAGTGTGTACGTGAAGAAGAAGGGGAACCAGCAGACAACAAACACTCCCATGACCACAGCCAGAACAAAGGTGAAGCGCTTCTCTCTGTTCTGCCTTCCTTTCCACCGGCTCACTTTCACACACTGCTGTGCATCGTAATCTTTAGGGGACGGGTCTTCTAGTTTCACCTGACTCACTTTGGTCTTTCCCTTTCTCAGCTTCATTTTGATGGAGCACTGGTTCTCATTCCCATCAGACGAGGAGCACTCTTCCCCCACGTCGATTCCATTGACCTCCTCACCCTCCTCCACTCCTTCTCTGTTCCTTCTCTCCAGGGGGTCCTGCTGAACTAAGCCATACTGACTTTTATCTGGATTATTGTTTCCCCTTCTCCTTTCACCCGGAGGGGCCCTGGTTCTATTCTTTGCAACCTGGTAAATTCGAACGTAGACCAGAATCATGATCACACAGGGGGCAAAGAATGAGGCGGTGCTGGAGAATATGATGTACCACTTCTCCTCATTGATCTTACATGTGGGACCCTCCTCTTTGGCCCCTTCCTTTTCCATTGAAATGAGAGGTGGGAATGATATAATGGCAGCCAGCACCCACACAAATAAAACTATACATTTGATCCTGCGTGGTGTCCTTTTCGAGTTGTACTCAATGGCTTGAGTGACTGACCAGTATCTGTCCAGACTTATGGCACACAGATGCGTGATGGACGAGGTGCAGAACAGAACATCCAGGGCCAGGTAGATCTCACACCACACTTGACCAAAGTACCAATATCCCATCAGTTCATTAGCCAGAGAAAAGGGCATCACCAGAGTGGCCACTAGAATGTCTGCACATGCTAAGGACACTAAAAACAAGTTCTGAGGGGCTCTTAGGGCTCGGCTGGTGAACACAGCGATGACCACTAGGACATTACCAAACACTGTGAGGAGAATAAGGATACCCACCAGTATTGTCAGAGGCACAGAAGTCTGCACAGTGTAAGGGAGCCTGCCAGGCAAAGTCTTGTTGCTGTTGGTCAAGTTATCACACCCCATAAGGTTGAAGCTGGGGTCCTTACAAGACAAGTCAACCAATCCACTATTATGGCACATTCGTTAATTAAGCATCCCACAATAACGTAGCCTTTAATTTTTGCCCACTGGGGAAAATGTCATATCAACAATCTCACATACAAATAATCTCAAAATGTGGTTTTACTCCTTTGTTTTCCAGCATCCAAAAATGTAATTTTCTCCATTTACATATTCAGGAAAAAAGTGGTAATTCGTTATCCTCTTCCTTCGAGCTTCAAACACTTCAAATTGTCCCACGTTGTGCATGGAATAGCATCGACAGGATTATATTTCTCTGCCACTGAAACAGTAGTTGGTGAAGCAGATATGTATGTGGCAGAGGAGGGGATTGCCGCTTTTTATATGGTGGTGAGCCTCATCTCCCTAGTCAGTATATCTTAGTGGGAATAATGGGTGGGGTCCAATTACTATCGGAGCTACAGAAGAGATTCATTGTTGCTTTCCAAATTGTACATTGACAAAATACCTTGTCATTCCAAATATTCTCCAGATATATCTATTTTTTTTTTAAATTTTGTGACTACGTCAAGGCTAGTGTTTATTAATGAACCACATGAGATATCAGTAATCTTATTTCATAATCTCAGGTAACCTAGTGGTTAAGAGTGTTTTATTTATATATTTTATTTCACCTTTATTTAACCAGATAGGCTAGTTGAGAATAAGTTCTCATTTGCAACTGCGACCTGGCCAAGATAAAGCAAAGCAGTGTGACAGACAACAACAGAGTTACACATGGAGTAAACAATAAACAAGCCAATAACACAATAAACAAGTCAATGACAGTAGAAAAAAAGAAAGTCTATAAACAGTGTGTGCAAAAGGCATGAGGTAGGCAATAAATAGGCCATAGGAGCAAATAATTACAATTTAGCAGATTAACACTGGAGTGATAAATGAGCAGATGATGTGCAAGTAGAGATACTGGTGTGCAAAAGAGCAGAAAAGTAAATAAAATAAAAAGGGGATGAGGTAGGTAGATTGGGTGGGCTATTTACAGATGGACTATGTACAGCTGCAGCAATCGGTTAGCTGCTCAGATAGTTGATGTTTAAAATTGGTGAGGGAAATAAATCTTTAACTTCAGCGATTTTTGCAATTTGTTCCAGTCACTGGCAGCAGAGAACTGGAAGGAAAGGCGGCCAAATGAAGTGTTGGCTTTGGGGAAGATCAGTGAGATATACCTGCTGGAACGTGTGCTACGGGTGGGTGTTGTTATCATGACCAGTGAACTGAGATAAGGCGGAGCTTTACCTAACAGACTTATAGATGACTTGGAGCCCGTGGGTCTTGCGACGAATATGTAGCGAGGGGCAGCCGACTAGAGCATACAGGTCGCAGTGGTAGGTGGTATAAGGTGATTTGGTAACAAAACTGATGGCACTGTGATAGACTGCATCCAGTTTGCTGAGTAGAGTATTTGAAGCTATTTTGTAGATGACATCGCCTAAGTCGAGGATCGGTAGGACAGTCAGTTTTACTAGGGTAAGTTTGGCGGCGTGAGTGAAGGAGGCTTTGTTGAGCCAGTAACCGAAAGGTCGCTGGTTCCAATATATATATATATATATATATCTTTTTATATTTAACCTTTATTTTAACAGGGAAGACATATTGAGACCTGGGTCGCTTTTACAAATGCACCCTGTATATACAACGCAAATATACACATTGAACCCAACACACATACATATATATATATATATACACAGTGCTTTCGGAAAGTATTCAGATACTTCACTTTTTCCACATTTTGTTACGTTACAGCCTTCTAAAATGTATTACATTTTTTCCCTCATCAATCTACACGCCATACCCCATAATGACAAAGCGAAAATAGGCATTAGACATTTTTGCTAATTTATTCAAAACCAAAAACCGAAATGCCTTGGGGATGCTGTGGGGATGTTTTTCAGCGGCAGGGACTGGAAGACTAGTCAGGATCGAGGGAAAGATGAACAGAGCCAAGTACAGACATATCCTTGATGAAAACCTGCTTCAGAGCGAAGGTTAATCTTCCAACAGGACAACGGCCCTAAGCACACAGCCAAGACAACGCAGGAATGGCTTCGGGACAAGTCTTTCAAGGTCCCTGAGTCAGCATGCCATAACCTGGACTTGAACCCGATCAGGCCTGAAAAATAGCTGTGCAGCAACACTCCCCATTCAACCTGACAGAGCTTGAGAGGATCTGCAGAAAATATTGGAAGAATCTCCTCAAATACAGGTGTGCCAAGCTTGTAGCATCATACTCAAGAAGACTCAAGGCTGTAATCATTCCCGAAGGTGCTTCAACAAAGTACTGAGTAAAGGGTTTGAATACCTATGTAAATATGATAAACGTGTCTAAAAACCTGTTTTTGCTTTGCGATTATGGGGTATTGTGTGTAGTTCAAAAACTATTGAATAGATTTTAGAATAAGGCTGTAACGTAACAAAATGTGGAAAAAGTCAAGGGGTCTGAATACTCTCCGAATGCACTGTACATACACATTCATATACAAAAACACAGTCATGGGAAGCACAAATAAACCATCACAAATCACCCAGAAAAACAGTTACATTACTCCACAAATAAGTCCCCAATCAATACTTGAAATTGTCTGAAGGGGCACCAGAACATTAAGATGAAATGCATTTTGAATTTTGTTCCAGTAATATGGTGCATTAAAACTCAAAGCAGATGTACCTGGCTCGGTGGAGATGCTAGGAACCTTGAGTTAATCCAATAATCTCCGAGCCGACTAGGTGAAAAATCTGTTGAATTGCCCTTGAGCAAGGCACTTAACCCTAAAGTCTCTCTGGATAAGAGCGTCTTGTAAATTACTTATTTTTATGTAAAAAAATGCTAATGACAGCAAGTAGCCTAAATTAATTGCTGCAAACAGTAGGCCTAAATAATAGCTTCATATATTATTATGCGCTCTAATCTACTCCGATTTCAGAGCACTCTCTTCTGCGCGTGCGAGAGCACAGAATAACTGATTAATTTACGAAGGTGCAACACCCATTGAATATGACTTGTCAGTAAACCATTCTCCTCAGCCAGAGCGTCCAGTGTGCGCTCTGAACATTGAGAGCAAAACGCTCTGAATTTATGAACAGACAATCTGACAATGCTCTGAATTTACTAAACGTAACAGACACACCGGAGGCAATTTACGAACGCACCCTGATATGACTTGTTGAAGACATACTGACGGCTCTTATTTAATGGTGCGTTTGTAAATTCACTCTGGCTATCTACTCCGACTTTAGAGTACTCTCGTTTTAAGTGTGCAGAATAATTTATGAATTTACGAACCTGCATAACTGGTCAAATATGACCGGTGTCAGTAAACGTAGGCAAAAAACGTTCTAGATGACATGAAAACAGCATAACCAGCTTTGCTAGTGGAGTAAAATGGTCAGAGTAAGGTGCTCTGGAGGTAGCTACTAGCAAGCTAGCCAACTTTAGCCAGTTAAAATTGGGTGCTCCTGGAGCGAAACACAATTTACAAACGGACAATCTGGCAATTCCAAACGCCCAGAGCGCACTCTGGCACTCCAAATAGAATTTATGAACGCACCCAACATATTATAGAATAACTCTGCGTTCGTAAATTCACTCTGGCTATCTACTCCGACTTCTGAGCACTGTTGTCTGAATGTGCCAGAGCGCAGAATAACTGATGCATTTATATACACACACAACACCGCTGAATATGATCGGTGTCCAAAGTCAGCTGCAGTTAGTCACCAATGCTCTAGGTAACATGGAAACAGCCTGACCACCTCTGCTAGGGTAAGCACAATGTCAGCGTGAAGTGTTATCTCGTTGTGTTACTCATTTGTGTCTGGAAGTAGCTAGCAAGCTAGCCAAATTTAGCCAGTTAGCTTGAGTGCTGTTGTGAGGTCAGAATGCTCTGATCAAACCTACTCCTCCTCCAGAGCGTTCAGTGTGTACACCGAGAGTGAAACACTCTTAATTTACGAACGGAAAAGATTAAACGACCGACACACTGGAGGCAATTTACGAACGTACCCTATGAGTTACAGTCAGTTGACCTTTACAGTGAATTCGTTAGGATGTCGATTCAAATACCAATTGTCCATTCTAAGTACTAGGGACATAATTTATTGGGATAAAGCCCCATCTGCTGACAATGAGCGAAATGACACTTTGGCAGACTACTATCGCGAGAATAACATGTTATAAGAAATAATCGACATTTCCGGTTTATTTTTAAGATATTTATTTTTGCTGATATATGAGAACCTATTTCAGTAAAATCTGAATGTTCGTGTTTATTCAGTTGAAACAAATACAGAAAGGTAAGATTATTAATGAACATTTAGCCGTTTTAAATGTGTTTTCTTTTGCAAAAATGGCACTGGATGCCAGCTGTCACTGTGTTGTGGCGATGGCCTACTAATTAACTAACGTTAGCCATCTAGCGGTAACGTTAGTTAGCTGACATTCTTTCTAGCGATGCCTATTTGAAATGTATTTGAAAGTCGATAGCTAGATTTGATACCTATCAGAGTAAGGAAATAAAGAGAACTAACGTTAGTTACCTGAGAACCGAGTGCTGAAAATGTGTTAACCCTCCACCGAAATGTAACTAGCTACGCTAGATAGCCAATTAAGCTAACTAGCCAGCTGGAATTGGTTGTGTAGCTACACATGTCCAAAAGTATGCAGGCACCCCTTCAAATTAGTTTATTCGACTATTTCAGCCACACCCGTATACGCAGCTGACCAGCGTATAAAATCAAGCACACAGCCATGCAATCTCCACAGTCAAACATTGTCAGTAGAATGGCCCATACTGAAGAGCTCAGTGACTGTCAAATGGCATAGTCATAGGATGCCACCTTTCCAACAAGTAAGATTGTCAAATTTCTACCCTGCTAGAGCTGCCCCAGTCAAAATCGTCTGTCCTCTGTTGCAACACTCTACCGAAGCAACGTCCGCACAAAAACTGTTCATGAAATGGGTCTCCATGGCCAAGCAGCCGCAGACAAGCCTAAGATCACCATGTGCAATGCCAATTGGCTGGAGTGGTGTAAAGCTCGCCACCATTGGACTGGAGCAGTGGAAACTCGTTCACTGGAGTGAGGAATCATGCTTCGCCTTCTGGCAGTCTGGCGGACAAATCTGGGTTTGGCGGATGCCAGGAGAGCGCTACCTTCCTGATTAAGGTTTGGTGGAGGAGGGCTAATGGTCTGGCGCTGTTTTTCAGAGTTCGGGTGAGGCCCCTTAGTTCCGGTGAAGGGACATTTTAACGCTACAGCATACAATGATATTCTAGACTATTCTGTGCTTCCAACTTTGTGGCAACAGTTTGGAGAAGGCCCTTTCCTATATAAAATGTTATTTGTCACGTGCCGAATACAACAGGTACCTACCGGGTAATTACCTAACCATTAAATGATTAATTACAAGCCCATAACCAACAATGCAGTTCAAGAAATAGTTAAGAAAATGTTGACTAAATAAATAAAGTAAAATAATCAAATCAAAAAGTAACACAAGAAAATTACATAACAATAATGATGCTGTATGCAGGGGTACAAGTTAATTGAGGTAATTTGTGACGATAGATAGCGAGTAGCAGCAGTGTAAAAACAAAGGGGGGTCCATGTAAATTGTCCAGGTGGCCATTTGATTAATTGTTCACCAGTCTTATTGCTTGGGAGTAGAAACTGTTAAGGAGCCTTTTGATCCTAGACTTGGTGTTTCGTTACCGCTTGCTGGGCGGTAGTGGAGAGAATTATCACTTGGGTGACTGGAGTCTTTGACGTTTTTTTGGGGCCTTTCTCTGACACCATTGCCTAGTATATAGGTCCTGGATGTTAGGAAGCTTGGCCCCAGTGATGTACTCACTATCCTCTAGCGCCTTACGTTCAGATGCCGAGTAGTTGCCATATCAGGCGGTGATGCAACCAGTCCGGATGCTCTTGATGGTGTAGCTGTAAAACTTTTGAGGATCTGGGGACCCATGCCAAATTTTTTCAGGCCTGAGGGGGAAAAGGTGTTGTCGTGCCCTCTTCACAACTGTCTTAGTGTGTTTGGACCATGATAGTTTGTTGGTGATGTGGAGACCAAGGACTTTGAAACTCTCGACGCATTCCACTTCAGTCTCGTCCATGTTAATGCGGGCCTGTTCGGCCCTCCATTTCTTATAGTCCACGATCAGCTCCTTTGTCTGTATCACATTGAGGGAGAGGTTGTTGTCCTCGCACCACACTGCCAGGTCTCTGACCTCCTCCCTATGGGCTGTCTCATTGTTGTCGGTGATCAGGCCTACCACTGTTGTCGTCAGCAAAGTTGATGGTGTTGGAGTCTTGCTTGGCCATGCAGTTGTGGGTGAACAGGGATTACAGGACTAAACACGGACCCCTGAGAGGCCCCAGTGTTGCGGATCAGCTTGGCAGATGTGTTGTTGCCTAACCTTACCACCTGGGGCTGCCCGTCAGGAAGTCCAGGATCCAGTTGCAGAGGGAGGTGTTTAGTCCCAGGGTCTTTTAGCTTGATGAGCTTTGTAGGCACTATAGTGTTGAACGCTGAGCTGTAGTCAATGAACAGCATTTTCACATAGGTATTCCTTTTGTCCAGGTGGGAAAGGGCAGTGTGGAGTGCAATTTGAGATTGGGATCTGTTGGGACAGTAATCACTTAGGCATGTTACCTTCGCTTTCTTTGGTACAGGGACTATGATGGTCTGTTTGAAACATATGTAGGTATTACAGACTTGGTCAGGGAGAGGTTGACGATGTCAGTGAAAACATTTGCCAGTTGGCACGCACACATCTTGGTAATCCGTCTGGCACTGCGGCTTCATGGATGTTGACCTGCTTAAAGGTCTTGCTCACATTGGCTACGGACAGCTTGATCACACAGCTGGTATGAAAGCTAAACAGCTTTTATCCACAGAGCCCTTTTGCCCTTTGTTAGGTAACGTAACAATTAGAGGTCGACCGATTTAATTAGGGCCGATTTTTCAAGTTTTCATAACAATGGATAATCTGCCTTTTTGGATGCCGATTATGGCCAATTACATTGCAATCCTTGAGGAAACTGTGGCAGGCTGACCACCTGTTACACGAGTGCACCGTCAAAAGGACCTTGTGGCTGCAAGAGGCCAAGGTACTTTGCTAGCTAGCATTAAACTTATCTTATAAAAAAACAATCAATCAAACATCAAACATTAACACTAGTTAACTACACATGGTTGATGATATTACTAAGTTAACTAGCTTGTCCTGCATTGCATATAATCAATGCGCTGCCTGTTAATATATAATTGAATCACAGCCTACTTCAACTTCGCCAAAGAGGTGATGATTTAACAAAAGCGCATTCGTGAAAAAAGCACAGTCGTTGCACAAATGTATCTAACAATAAACATCAATACACAGAAGTAAATTTGTTAAACCTGCATATTTAGTTAATATTAGCTGCTAAAATGAATTTCTTTTGACTAGGGAAATTGTGTCATAGTATATGCAACAGTTTTGGCCGCCTGGCTCGTTGTGAACTGTTGTGACCGTAATTAATTTGCCAGAATTGTACATAATTATGACATAACATTGACGGTTGTGTAATGTAACAGCAATATTTAGACTTGGGATTGCCACCTGTTCGATAAAATACGGAACGGTTCTGTATTTCACTGAAAGAATAAACGTTTTCTTTTTTCGAAATGATGGTTTCTGTATCTGACCATATTAATCGCCTAAGGGTCATATTTCTGTGTGTTTATTCTAATTAAGTCTATGATTTGATATTTGATAGAGCAGTCTGATTGAGCGATGGTAGCCAGCAGCAGGCTCGTAAGCATTCATTCAAACAGCACTTTACTGAACATGTTTCATTATTTGTTATTTTTTACATGGCACATATTGAACTTCTTCTCCATGTTTCATTATTTATTTCTGACTAAATATATGTTATTTATGTATTATATTAATTTCAAATAAGTGTTCATTCAGTATTGTTGTAATTGTCATTATTACAAATATCAGCTTTTTTTGGTCCTCCAATAATCGGTATCGGCGTTGAGAAATCATAATCCGTCGACCTCTAGTAGCAATTCTCTATGATGTGCAACACTTAATGATGTTATTGGGCTATGTGTTATTTGCTATCATTGCTTTGTTTCAACTATCGTTTTACCCCCCCCCCGCCCCTCTTTCATTGTGAATTTTCAGATGTCAGAGGATTTGTTGAAACAGTTGGGCAGCTACAAAGCACAGTTGCAACAAGTGGAAGCCGCCTTATCAACCGACCCTGAAAATGAAGACCTTCTCAAATTACAGAAAGACTTATCGGTAACTAGTTAGCCGTGTGTCACCTGTATTGGCCATGAACATTTTAGATTTTACATCATTTTTACATCATTGAGTGTCAATATGTTTCTTAGTGTGTCTGTTTTCAAATGCGATTATTATCCAGCAATTGAATGACCTCAATTACGTATCCTTCACAGGAAGTCATAGACTTAACAAAAGACCTCCTGACGTCGCAGCCCTCCGAAGGTACTGCTACTGCCAACAGCTCAGATGCAGCCCCCCTGAAACATAGGTGGAGCGTTGGGGACAGGTGTATGACTGTGTGGAGTCAGGATGGACAGTGAGTATCACCCAGAAGCTCCTCAGTCCATAGTCAACCTGAATATTCAACTGTTAATTTACCAATTTTACAATGTCATCTTTGTTCGTCTTGCTTGCACATATAGGGTCTTGACTTCATTTGACCTACACTATTCAAATGTATTTGTTCAGTGAAGCAGTGATAGACATGACAAGACTATTTTGCAAGAAGGGTCTAGCCCATGAATAAGAACAATAACAGAAACTCTCAGAATCTGTCATTCTTTATAATTGTGTAGTAGGGCTTGTCTTGCTTGTACTCACCTGCTTACAGCCGGGATTCTTTGACAGGGTGTATGAAGCTGAGATTGAGGAGATAGACGGCGAGAATGGCACGGCGGCCATCACCTTCTCCGGCTACGGGAACGCAGAGGTGGTGCCACTGCAGAACCTCAAGCCTGCCGAGGAGGGCAAGCACTCTGAGGATGACGGGAAATCCAAGTCCAGGTAGGAGAGACAACGTATATGTTAATAAAATAGGTCCTGTGTTGGGTCAGGAGTTTCCCTTGTTTCCAGTTCTTGATGTCCAGAAGAGTCCATGGCTGATCTAAAATTGTAACTTTGTGTGTGTGCCATGACAGGAAGGAGCAGATAGCAGACCAGAGGGAGTACAAGAAGAAGAAGGCCCAGAAGAAGGTGCTGAGGATGAAGGAACTGGAACAGGAGCGAGAAGACCAGAAATCCAAGTGGCAGAGTTTTAACAACAAGGCCTATAACAAGAACAAGAAAGGACAGGTATATTCATTCATTCGCATATTCATCTACTTTACACACTAGAAATTCCGGGCCTTGAGCCATCCCGTTTTGAGCCAATAACATCCTAACAGTCTAATAAATACATTTCGTATATTCTATTGGTTGTGTTTATGAAGATCTTAGGTAACATTGGAATATGCATTTTCCCCCAAAAGAATACAAAAGCATTTTCATTAGTTTGTTCTAAATCAAATCAAAGGTTATTGGTCGCATTCACATATTTAGCAGATGTTATTGAGGGTGTAGCGAAATACAGTGCAGCTAACAATACACAATACACACAAATCTAAAAAGTTAAAGAATGGAATTAAGCAATATTAGGACAAGCAATGCTGTGGTATTAGTGGGTATGGGATGAAGAGACAATATCGATAGAATATGTAGTACATCTGAAGAATAGTATATGTATAGCAATAGTTAAATAGGATATGCCTTGACTAGAATACAGTATATACATATGAAGTGGGTAAAACAGTATGTAAACATTTTTTTAAGTGACCAGTGTTCCATGACTGTGTACATAGGGCAGCAGCCTCTAAGGTGCAGGGTAGAGTGCCCAGCTGTTAGCCGTCTAGTGAGGGTGACTAAAATTCAGGGGGCTGGCTAGTTGTCACTATCTAACAATCTGATGGCCTTGGGATAGAAGCTATTTTTCCAGTCTCTCAGCCCCAGCTTTGATGCACCTGTACTGACCCCGCCTTCTGGATGGTAACTGGGTGAACAGGCCATGGCTTGGTTGGCTGAGGTCCTTGATGATCTCCTTGTTCTTTCTGTGACACCGGGTGCTATAAATGTCCTGAAGCGCAGGCAGTGTGCCCCTGGTGCTCTATTGGGCAGACTGCGTACCAGGCTGTGATCTCAATGGTGCATCTGTAAAAGTTTGTGAGGATCTTAGGGGCCAAGCCAAATTTCTTCAGCCGCCAGAAGAATTTCACCACACTATCTGTGTGGACCATTTCAGATTGTCAGTTACGTGTACGCTGAGGAACTTGAAGCTTTTCACCACCTCCACTGTGGCCCCGTCGATGTGGATGGGGGTGTGCTCCCTCTGCTATCTCCTGAAGTCCACGATCAGCTCCTTCGTTTTGTTGAAGGGAGGATACTTTCCTGGCACCACTCCCCCAGGGCCCTCACCACCTCCCTGTATGCTGTCTTGTATTTGTGGGTAATCAAGCCTACCACTGTTGTCGTCTGTCAACTTGATTTTTGAGTTGGAACAGGAGGGGGCTGAGTACGCACCCTTTTGGGGGCCCTGGTGTTGAGGATCAGTGTAGTGGCAATGTTGTTGCCTACCTTTACCACCTGGGGGTGGCTTGTCAAAGAATGATGAGCTTGGTGGGTACTATGGTGTTGAATGCTGAGCTGTAGTCTATGAACAGCATTCTTACATAGGTATTCCTCTTGTCCAGATGGGATAGGGCAGTGTGCAGTGCAATGGTGATTGCGTCATCCGTGGATCTATTGGGGCGATATGCAAATTGCAGTGTGTCTAGGGTGTTGGTTAAGGTGTTGATGATCCTTATCTAGCCTCTCAAAGCACTTCAAGATGACAGAAGTGAGTGCAGCGGGATAATAATTTCTTGTAACCAAGAAAGCAATGGTCGATGTCTTGAAGCAAGTGGGGACAACAGACTGGGATAGGGAGATATTGAATATGTCCTTAAACACTCCAGCCAGCTGGTTTGTGCATGCTCTGTGGACGCGGCAAGGGATGCCGTCTGGGCCAGCAGCCTTGCGAGGGTTAACATGCTTAAATGTCTTACTCACGTTGGCCATGGAGAACGAGAGCTCACAGTCCACAGGAGCAGTGTTGACCCACTGTTTCCCTCGAAGCGGGTGAAGAAGGTGTCTTGCCATCTTACCATGGTTTTTGGTTTGAATAGGTTTTAATCGTCACAGTGGGAACAACATCCCCTATACACTTCCTGACGAACTCAGTCACCGTGTCAATGTTATTCTCAGAGGCAACCTGGAACATATCCCAGTCCATGTGATCAAATCAATCTTGAAGCATGGATTCCGATTGGTCAGTCCAGCATTGAACAGACCTTACCACGGGTACTTCCTGTTTGAGTTTCTGCCTATAGGAAGGGAGGAACAGGATGTAGGTGTGATCTGATTTGCCGAAGGGAGGGTGGAGCAGGACTTGTAGCCGATCCCGAAGGGAGAGTAGAAATGGTCGATCGTTTTTGAAGCGCGATTGGAGTGGGCGACGTGTTGATATAACTTTACTAGTGTTTTCCTCAGTTTTGCTTTATAAATGCAGCTACAATAAATGCGGTCTCAGGATATGCCTTTTCCAGTTTGAGTTCCTTGAGAGCCGTCATGGTATCGGCTTGAGGGGCAATATACACGGCTGTGACGATGACCGAAGAGAATTCTCTCAGGAGGTAATGCGGTCGGCATTTGATTGAGATATTCTAGGTCGGGTGAACAAACAGACTTAAGTTCCTGTACATTAAAAACTAAAACACAAACGCCACAATTCAGTGTTATATCCATCGCAAAGAAATCCTTTTTTTTGGCATGTCTTAAAGGTCCAATGCAGCCATTTTTACCTCGATGTCCATTAATTAATTAACGATCTTACTGTGATTTCAGTTAAAATGTTCAAAAAGAACAATTTCTCAAGAGAGAATTTTGCTAGGTATGTCTGAGTGGGAGGGGAAAACTAGAAATGAGCTGTTATTGGCAGAGAGGTTTGGAACTCTTTCGTATTGGTTGATTAACTAATTTATTGCCTGTTGATGTCACCAGGCAGGCCAAAACTCCATCCCACCAAAACAGTCTGAAGTTTCAGGTGGTCTTTTCAAACAGCTCTTACGCTAAAAGGGCATTATAATTTTCACAGTATTATTTCATCCTCATAGTTCAGAAATGTATATAAAACATAGGAAAAGCACTTTTGACTGCACTGGGCCTTTAAGAAACATGATCCTAAGACGATGCATTTTAAAAGAACAGAATAGCATATTTTAAGTGTCATGTTACCAATCACAGGGAGTGCTCACATGTTGAAAGCATGGATTGAAAGCATGGATTCTTAGTTATTCATGGGAAAAGTTAGCTTTAGAAATACAGCCCATCCACTCAAATTTGAGTTTTGTGAAAAGTTATTTTTTTTAAAACCATAGATATGCTCTCTGATGGGTAATATTAATCTAAGCTGCATGAACCTCTCGATAAGATGATTTGGAAAATTAGCTTTTTGGTAAGCTCTTCTCTTTGTCAATTACACATGCCTCGCTGTTCATCAGTTTCTTCATTGACAATTGATAATATGGTCACCCATCAGACTTCTGTCAATTTAATGTTGTGTTTAGGTTACATCCAGGCTGTATCACAACCGGCCATGATTGGGAGTCCCATAGGGCGGCACACAATTGGCCCAGCGTCGTCCCGGTTTGGCCGGTGTAGGTCGTCATTGTAAATAAGAATTTGTTCTTAACTGACTTGCCTAGTTAAGTAAATTAAAATGTCTATGTGTGAAGTTGGTTTAGTTTAGCTGTAGTTTCAATGGGCTATAATCAGATGGGCAGCGAACTCTCATGTGAAGGAAGGGCAGAAAATGACATGTCTTCCTAAGACTGCTTATAACACGATCTGTTTGTAATCAAAATTCTAACAAAGTCATTCTGTTGAATATTCCTAAATAAGTCTATTTAAGGATGGAGGGGGACAAGACTTTAAAAATTGCAGAGGTATTACCATTTTAAATTAATATGAAATCAAAATTACTGTCTGCGCTTCGTGTTAAACTAAGTAACTTTTCAAATGTTATTTGCACATTTTCAGCTGTTGCTTTTTCGCAGGAGAAGTACCATCACAAATAGTCTTACTGAGATTTCCATTGTCTGTTGCAGGTGAAGAGGAGTATATTTGCATCGCCGGAGAGTGTAAACGGCAAGGTGGGAGTAGGAACATGTGGCATAGCAGACAAACCTATGACCACGTATCACGACACATCCAAATATAACGTCAGGCATCTAATGCCACAGTGACCTAACATTTTATCTTTGTGTAAAAGTATCCTATTGTATAGTAGCAAGATCATTGCTTACCTTTGTGTTTATGGTTTGGGTTACCCCAGTAAAGGAGCTTTGAAACAAATTGCTTGCTCACCATTGGTTGCCTCATTGGGAAATTGTCCTTACCAGTATTATCACATAGAACAGCAGAATTCTTAATAAAATAAATAACCACTGTAATGGAGTTGCAGCACAAATAATGGTTGTGGTGAAATTAGTCTGGGTTGCTGTATCCTTCTGAATGCAACAAAGGCCAAAAAACTATTTCCATGTTTTCAATGTTACACATTTATTATAGATTTTTCAGGTTGAACTAGACTATAATATACATTTTTACAATTTAGTGATAAGACCCTTTTTAAAGCAAGTCATATAAAGCTAATTTTACATCTCGGTTTTGTACATTTACAGGGAAACACATTTTTTTGTTTAGAGGTAAGATGTTCCTCTCATTTTTCCCTGAACCCTGAATTTTTCATATTGGTACTGAATGTTGTTTAACACAGTTCCTCCAGATGGCAGTAATGTATTTTATACCGTCTTTGTTCTGTGATGTATGTCAATGACCTTATGCCACTGCTGGTGATATAAGCTTTTTAAAAAATAAAATCAGGGAAGAGTTGTGGATTCTCCTATTAAACCTTCATGTTTGATTTATTGTGAGGTTTTGTCTATGGTGCTAGTGCATAAGTGTACATTCTGCAGATATAAATGTATTGTATAGAAAATACATGATTTCAATCATGAAGAGTATATACAGTGGGGCAAAAAAGTATTTAGTCAGCCACCTATTGTGCAAGTTCTCCCACTTGAGATGAGAGGCCTGTAATGTATCATAGGTACACTTAAACTATGACAGACAAAATTAGAAAAAAAATCCAGAAAATCACATTGTAGGATTTTTTTTAATGAATTTATTTGCAAATTATGGTGGAAAATAAGTATTTAGTCAATAACAAAAGTTTCTCAATACTTTGTTATATACCCTTTGTTGGCAATGACAGAGGTCAAATGTTTTCTGTAAGTCTTCACAAGGTTTTCATCCACTGTTGCTGGTATTTTGGCCCATTCCTCCATGCAGATCTCCTCTAGAGCAGTGATGATTTGGGGCTGTTGCTGGGCAACACGGACTTTCAACTCCCTCCAAAGATTTTCTATGGGTTTGAGATCTGGAGACAGGTTAGGCCACTCCAGGACCTTGAAATACTTCTTACGAAGCCACTCCTTCGTTGCCCGGGCGGTGTGTTTGGGATCATTGTCATGCTGAAAGACCCAGCCATGTTTCATCTTCAATGCCCTTGCTGATGGAAGGAGGTTTTCACTCAAAATCTCACGATACATGGTCGAATTCATTCTTTCCTTTACACGGATCAGTCGTCCTGGTCCCTTTGCAGAAAAACAGCCCCAAAGCATGATGTTTCCACCCCCATGCTTCACAGTAGGTATGGTGTTCTTTGTCCTCCAAACACAATGAGTTGAGTTTACCAAAATGTTATATTTTGGTTTCATCTGACCATATGACATTCTCCCAATCTTCTTCTGGATCATCCAAATGCTCTCTAGCAAACTTCAGACGGGCCTGGACATGTACTGGCTTAAGCAGGGGGAAATGTCTGGCACTGCAGGATTTGAGTCCCTGGCGGCGTAGTGTGTTACTGATGGTAAGCTTTGTTATTTGGTCCCAGCTCTCTGCAGGTCATTCACTAGGTCCCCCCGTGTGGTTCTGGGATTTTTGCTCACTGTTCTTGTGATCATTTTGACCCCACGGGGTGAGATCTTGCGTGGAGCCCCAGATCGAGGGAGATTATCAGTGGTCTTGTATGTCTTCCATTTCCTAATAATTGCTCACACAGTTGATTTCTTCAAACCAAGCTGCTTACCTATTGCAGATTCAGTCTTCCCAGCCTGGTGCAGGTCTACAATTTTGTTTCTGGTGTCCTTTGACAGCTCTTTGGTCTTGGCCATAGTGGAGTTTGGAGTGTGACTGTTTGAGGTTGTGGACAGGTGTCTTTTATGCTGATAAGTTCAAACAGGTGCCATTAATACAGGTAACGAGTGGAGGACAGAGGAGCCTCTTAAAGAAGTTACAGGTCTGTGAGAGTCAGAAATCTTGCTTGTTTGTAGGTGGCCAAATACTTATTTTCCACAATAATTTGAAAATAAATTCATAAAAAATCCTACAATGTGATTTTCGGGATTTTTTTTCTCATTTTGTCTGTCATAGTTGAAGTGTACCTATGATGAAAATTACAGGCCTCTCATCTTAAGTGGGAGAACTTGCACAATTGATGGCTGACTAAATACTTTTTTGCCCCACTGTATCTTATAGCTCTGGACACCACAATAACAAAGAACAACTGAACACTGTATAGGTACATATGGTGGTAGAGGTTTATTGATCAAGTTTTCAAGGGACCATTACCATGAACCACACAAAATAGTAGCAGGGGACCAGCAATATATTCTTTGTAAAAGTCACCTTTGATGGCTGCTTTAGCACAGGAGAGTGTTCAGAGACACTTTCTAAGTCCAAGTCTTTTTCAAAATGCATTTTACAAATGACCCAAAACTGACATTGAATAAATTCCTGGAACTAAGAAACCTGTGCAAGATTCAATTTAGCCATTTTAAGACACAGTTGGTGGTGATAATTGTTTTAGTTGTACCACAAAAATATGGGTATGGTCATAAGATAAAATGTCCAATTTGGTTAGTGGAATAGTCTTGCAGTGTGTGATTTTTGTAGACAAATACTCAAAATATACAGCTTTGTGGTTTTAACTTTGGAATGCTTCTCAACTACAATACAAAAAATAAGTTACTAAATAAGGATGCGAATCAAAACTCAAATTACATTCTGCCATGTGCTATATTGTTCATGCTACAAAGACATGAGCTCTCAAAACTGGTCAATCCAAAGCACATGACAATACAATTGAAAGCTACATTCAATACACATGCACCATTTACTTTTTTGTTCCATCTTTTACAGCCATTTTATCTTACTATTGATTACTATTTGTAATTAATACATCTATTGAAGTTGCATACAAAACAAGCAAGTGGTGTTGGACGGACAAAATTAACAGCCAACTTAAGAGTTGACATAACTGTCAATGAGTGTTATTGCTTCCGAATTGTGCTTGGGAAGTGCGGGATAGCTTATTATAGCTGCCTACCGTATACAAACAATATTACTTTTGAAATCTCAAGGGGGATTGATGTCAATCATCTCACAAAAGAGGCCACTGAGTGATACGTTTAGCCTGTCCTGTACCATTGCACTAGCTTTTGTCTGGGATAACTTGTCAAACAATGCTCAGTTCAAAACCACAACAGACTTAACTTTACATTTGTCAAAACATCTAAATAATTCAAGTGTGACCAAGACATACAGTACAACACAATAAATATTGGAAAAATAAATACTACATTTCTCAATTATATTCTAATAAATTAGGAATAACATTGGTGACTTGTGTCAAAGATTTCAAGTGTAATTGTTGTTTATTCAACCTGTAGGTACCTTAGAGAACTGGTTTGGAGTGCAGATATAGAAGCGCGAGTGACCTGCTTGGTGATGGATGAGAATCGTTTTTTTTTTACTAGAGGGTCATCTGCTAGAGGTTTCCAAAGTGGGGGGAAAAGTGGCACTGGTGAGCTTCTGGCTGGTTTTGTGGTTTTTGTGCTGGTTTTAGGAGGATACAGGTAACATTAGACTCTTAAGTGCAGTCGCCCACATCGGGCAAGATTTACAGTTGTTGTAGTAGGATTAGTCCACTTAACTGCAGGTGGGGTTTAGCTTTAAACTACTGGTTCTTGGGAGGAGAAGGCTAGTTTAGACTGCAGGTGGTTGATTTTTAGGCTGATTCATAGGAGGAGTGGTCCAGTTTTAAACTTCAAGAGGAGTTGAACTTCAGGCTGGTTATTTGTACAGTACCAGTTATAGACTGCAGGTGGAGTTTTAGGCTGGTTCTTAGGAGAAGGCCAGTTTAGAATGCAGCTGTGGATGAGGAGCTTCAGGCTGGTTCTTAGGAGGAAAAAGTCTGTTTAAGACTGCAGGTGGAGTAGCCCTCGTCACTGGCCAGGCTCTGCCGACTGCTGTGGTCATCCAAGTCACTGCAGCCACTGGTGCTGATACTGTCCAACTCTCCATGGGAGAACTCAGTGCTTTCCACGTCCACCTCGATCTCTTCTACAGAAATTGGGGTGAGATACATTTTTTTATTATGATCATCCCACACTTAGTAATCAGATAATCGTATTGATTGACAACTACTGCTTGATGACAACAAATGCTACATTATAGACTGTAACACATGTAAATTATATTTACTGGTTTGAAATGGAACTGAACCAAACGGTTTCTTAATATAATATACAGTGCCTTCAGAAATTATTCATACCCCTTGACTTATTCCATATTTTGTGTTACAGACAGAATTCAAAAAGGGTTACATTGATGTTGTAGGTTAGACTGCCCTCTTGTGGATGCATGTAATACCTACATGTATGAAACATATTTCTCTACATAAAATCTTCTAAAGGCCTCCGCATGCTTCCCATCCAAAACAGTTCGGGAACAGTTTCTGGGTATATTATGATGACATTGTGAAATTTTTGTTAGTTTTGGTCTTCACCAAAGAATTTCTGTATTTTGCTCCATTTGTCTTTCCCTCGATCCTGACTAGTATCCCAGTCCCTGCTGCTGAAAAACATCCCCACAGCATGATGATGCCACCACCATGCTTCACTGTAGGGATGGTGCCTGGTTTCCGCCAGACGTGACACTTGGCGTTCAGGCTAAAGACTTCAATCTTGGTTTCATCAGACCAGAGAATCTTGTTTCTCATGGTCTGAGAGTCCTTTAGGTGCTTTTTGTCAAACTCCAAGTGTGTTGTGCATTTTACTGAGGAGTGGCTTCCGCCACTCTACCATAAAGGCCCGATTGGTGGGGTTGCTGCAAAGATGTTTGTTCTTCTGGAAGGTTCTCCCATCTCCACAGAAGAACTCTGGAGCTCTGTCAGAGGTACTATCGGGTACTTGATCACCTCCCTGACAAAGGCCCTTCTCCCCGGATTGCTCAGTTTGGCCGGGCGACCAGCTCTAGGAAGAGTCTTGGTGGTTCCAAACTTCTTCCATTTAAGAATGATGGAGGACACTCTGTTCTTGGGTACCTTCAATGTTGCAGATATTTTTTGGTACCATCCCCCAGATCTGTGTCTCAACACAATCCTGTCTTGGTGCTCTACAGACAATTCCTTCGGCCTCATGGCATGGTTTTTGCTCTGACATGCACTGTCAACTGTGCGACCTTATATAGACAGGTGTGTGTCTTTTCAAATCATGTCCAATCAATTGAATTTACCACAGGTGGACTCCAATCAAGTTGTAGAAACACCTCAAGGATGATCAATGGAAACAGGATGCACCTGAGCTCAATTTCGAGTATCATAGCAAAGGGTCTGAATACTTATGTAAATAAGGTATTTCTGCTTTTTATCTATAATGCATTTGCAAAAAAAATATTAACACCTGGTTTTGCTTTGTTATTATGGGGTATTGTGTGTAGATTGATGAGCATTTTTTATTGAATTAATCTATTTTAGAATAAGTCTGTAATTTAACAAAATGTGGAAAAAGTCAAGGGGTCTGAATACTTTCCGAATGCACTGTACATGTACATATTACCTCCATTATCTTGACTACCCCGAACCCCTGCACATTGAGTTGGTACCGGCACCCCTTGTATATATCCTTGTTATTGTTCTTTTTATTGTGCTACTGTTTTTCCTTTTGTATATTTAGCAAATTTTTCTTATTAACTTTTTAAAAACTGATTATGGCTTGTAAGTAAGCCTTTCACAGTAAGGCCTGTTGTATTCGGCGCATGTGATAAATACAATTGTATTTTATTTGAACAGTATGCCTTAAAAAAATATGCACTTCCCTTGACTTTTCCCTCATTTTTTTCATGATACAGCCTGAATTCAAAATGGATTCAATTGATTTTGAAATACAGAAATGTCTAATTTCCATTAGTATTCACACCCCTTAGTCAATACTTTGTAGAAGCATACTTTCTGGGTATGTCTCTGAGCTTTCCACACCTGGATTGGGCATAATTTGCCCATTATTCTTTTCAAAATTCTTCAAGCTCTGTCAAATTGATTGTTGATCATTGCCAGACAACCATTTTCAGGTCTTGCCATAGATTTTCATTTAGATTTAAGTCAAAACTGTAACTCGGCCACACAGGAACATTCACTGTCTTCTTGCTAAACTTGTGTTTAGGTTATTGTCTCGGGGCTCGTGAGTGGCGCAGTGATCTAAGGCACTGCATTTCAGTGCAAGGGGTGTCACTACAGTCCCTGGTTCAAATCCAGGCTGTATCACAACCGGCTGTGATTGGGAGTCCCATAGGGCGGCGCACAATTGGCCCGGCGTCGTCCAGGTTTGGCTGGGGTAGGCCGTCATTGTAAATAAGAATTTGTTATTAACTGACTTGCCTAGTTTAATAAAGGTAAAATAAAAAAATGTAAATTAAATAAATTGTCCTGCTGAAAAGTTAATTTGTCTCCCTGTGCTGGTGGAAAGCAGACTGAACCAGGTTTTCCTCTAGGATTGTGCCTGTGCTTAGCTCTATTCTGTAAAAAAAATGTTATCCTGAAACTCCCTAGTCATTAACGATAACAAGGACACCCATAACATGATGCAGCCACCACTATGCTTGAAAATATGGAGAGTGGTACTCAGTATTGTGTTGTATTGGATTTGCCCCAAACATAACACTTTGTATTCAGGACAAAAAGTTAATTGCTTTGCAACATTTTTTGCATTATTCCTTTAGTGCCTCGTTGCAAACAGGATGCATGTTTTGGAATATTTGTATTCTGTACAGACTTCCTTCTATTCCCTCTGTCAGTTAGGTTAGTATTGTGGAGTAACGCCAATATTGTTGAGCCATCATCAGTTTTCTCCTATCACAACCATTCAACTCTGTAACTGTTTTAAAGTCACCGTTGACCTCATGTTGAAATCCCTGAGCTGTTTCCTTCCTCTCCGGTAACTGAGTTAGGAATGACACCTGTATCTTTGTAGTGATTGGGTGTATTGACACACCATCCAAAGTTAATGAATAACTTCACCATGCTCAAATTAATATTCAATTCCTGTTTTTTATGTTGACCTATCTACCAATAGTTGCCCTTCTTTGTGAGACTTTGGAAAACCTTCCTGATCTTTGCGGTTGAATCTGTCTTTGAAATTCACTGCTTGACTGAGGGACCTTACAGATAATTGTATGTGTGGGTACAGAGATGAGGTAGTCAATCAAAAATCATTTTAAACACTATTATTGCACACAGCGTGAGTCCATGCACATTATTATGTGAGTTATGCACATTTTTACCAATGAAGATATTATTGCTTGCCATAATATTTCAGCTTTGAATTTTTATGAATTTGTAAAAAATCTCGAAAACATAATTCCACTTTGACATTATGGGGTATTGTGTGTAGGCCTATGACCAAATAAATCTCAATGTAATCAATTTTAAATTCAGGTTGTAACACAACAAAATGTGGAAAAAGTAAAGGGGTCTGAATATTTTCTGAAGGCACTGTAATATTGCCACTGTCAGCCGAAATATGCTGGGAGTAACTAAGCTCTGTGCAATGGTTGGCTCACCTCGGTCCGAGTGTTCTAAGGCCAAAGGGGAACCTACGCTGTCCATACGGACTCTGTCCCTGTCTCCGCCTCCAGGGGTCTGCAGGTGGGCCAGCTGCCTCTGCAGGTGCCTCTGCTCACGCTCCAGGCTCTCCAGCTGGTGCTGACTCCTCCGGTCCAACTCCTCTAGTTTCTACACACAAACAGAGGAGAGAGAGTTAATCAACCTTAGAATTTTTTGGTATTTTATGGTGGTAGGAAAAGTATTCAATTGTCATACTTGAGTAAAAGTAAAGATACCTTAATAGAAAATTACTCAAGTAAAAGTGCAAGTAACCCAGGAAAATACTACTTGAGTAAAAGTCGAAAAGTATTTGGTTTTAAATATACTTAAATGTCAAAAGTAAATGGAATTGCTAAAAGTAAAAGTATAAATAATAAACAATTCTTTATATTAAGCAAACCAGACGGCACAATATATATTTTTATTTATTTATGGATAGCCAGGGGCACAACTGAAAACTCAGACATAATTTACAAATTAAGCATTTGTGTTTAGTGAGTCCACCAGATCAGAGGCAGTAGGGATGACTAGGGATTTTCTCTTGATAAGTGCGTGAATTGGACTATTTTTCTGTCAAAATGTAACGAGCAGTTTTGGGTGTCAGGGAAAATGTATGGAATAAAAAGTACATTATTTTAGGGGGGAATGTAGTGAAGTACAAGTAAAAGTTGTCAAAATATAAAGAGTAAAGTACAATTACCCCCTAAACGACTTAAGTAGTACTTCAAAGTATTTTTACTTAAGTACTTTACACCACTGGTATTTTATGAATAATAATTGCATATAAATAAATGGTGTATGATAAGGAGCAGCTATTTATCACATTTTGTTAGACATCTGCGCATAGTATGACACAGATATTCAGTTTTACTGTAGAAATGATAGAATCTTCAACAGCTGCCATTTGCAAACATATTTAAAATGGAATAATGTTTTTGTTTTTGTTTTACTCTACTCTTGTGACAACACAAATTCTGCCCATTCAAGATTGAGGGACAAACTGAGTGTGTTCTTCTGAGCCTGAATAATCATATGTGAATTTATCCACATCAGACCAGGCTAAAAATACCAACAGATCCAAACAGCTGTTGTGGCAAAGTAATTCCTGACATTTTTGTACAATGGCCAAATGTAGAGCTGGATTTGCTGCTTGTAGGAAAACAAGGGCAACGGCTGGGTTGGTTCAGGCTAAGCATACAAGCCACCCTTTCTTTCACTTTTTATTTTCTTTCTGAAACACAGCAATGTGCAAAACATTTCTCAGATCAATTGGAAATACTTTTTCAGAGTTCACAAGGGGGTGACAAATAGGTTCCAGACTATATCTACACCTGGATAAAATGGGAAAATTCAAGCTTTCTAATCAATCATGTTTGATAAATCAGTTATACCCATTAAAGGTATATCCCCATTTCTCTTGCATTTGCTTGCGTTTCCAGGCCCACAAGTGTGCAGCCAGGAATAGCAAGTGATTTGTAGGCTGAGGAAGTAGACCACATTGTGTTTGTGTGCTGCAGTGCTGTGGCAGGTCATGGGAGCACACAGCTTCTCTATCCATAGGCAAGGAGCTTCCATTGAACCATTCACTATTCACCAGATCCCATAACACCTTGGTCCCCATGACACCACCATGGTGGCATTGTTGACTACAGTACCTTAATGTGCCCCTTGGCCTTGTTGAGCAACCCCAGGGTAGTGTGCCGACTGCAGTCTGGTCCCAGTGGGATCAGTGTCTTCAACCTCTCCAAACACAGGCGGAGATGTGCTCGTCTAAGAGGGCGAAGAAGCAACAGACTGCTCTTTAGTGAAACCAATAATAGGAATGGTCTCTCTACATCCAGATGAAATTCCTGGATTTGAATATCATGATCCCCCTCCACATCGATTGATGAATATCTTTGGACGTAATTAGTTATTGATCTGGTTATTATACTGAACAAAAATACAAACACAACATGCAACAATTTTAATGATTTTACTGAGTTAAAGTTCATATGAGGAAATCATTTAATTTAAATACAATCACTAAGCCCTATTCTATGGATTTCACATGACTGGGAAAGCACATACAGTTTGCATCTGTTGGTCGCAGATACCTTTAAAAAAATGGGCCTAACAATGGGCCTCAGGATTTCATCATGGTATTTTTGTGCATTCAAATTGCCATTGGTAAAATAAAATTGTGTTTATTGTCTCTAGTTTATGCTTGCCCATAGTATAACCCCACAGCCAGCATGGGGCACTCTGTTCACAACGTTGACATCAGCAAAACCCTCGCCCACACGACACCATACACATGGTCTATGGTTCTGAAGCCGGTTGGATGTAATGCCAAATTCTCTAAAATGACGTTAGAGGCGGCTTATGGTAGAGAAATTAACAATAAATAATCTGGCAACAGCTCTGGTAGACATTCCTGCAGTCAGCATGCCAATTGCACGCTACCTGAAAACTTGAGACGTCTGAAGCATTGTTTTGTGTGACAGAACTGCACATTTTAGGGTGGCCTTTTATTGTCCCCAACATCTTAGCCTGCCACACCTATCAGGTGGATGGATTATCTTGCCAAAGGGAAAATGCTCACTAACAGGGATGTAAATAAATCTGTGAACAACATTTGAGAGAAATTTGTTTTTTGTGCATATGGAACATTTCTGGGATAATTTATTTCAGCTCATGAAACATGGTACCAACACTTTACATGTTGCATTTATATTTTTGTTCAGTATAGTAATAGATTGAGCTACAAAAGAAGACCCTTTATATTATTTTCCATTTTGTTGGATAGAAAGATTTAATAGTCCGGGCCCATTGCTGCTGAGGTCAGCCAGTATGACAGGCATACAGACAATCTTGTTTTAAGGTCATGGCCTTTGCTCCATAAGAACGGAACATTCTAGTGTCTAGAAACCCCCTGTGTAGTGCAATTTGAGATTGAGCTATTATCATCCAGAGGCCTGGGCCTTCCCTCTTCTGTGTTCAATGATGATTCCCACACTGGCAGCTCTCTGCATATTAGCTCTCTTCACTGCACAGAAAAGCTTAGCTTACGGGGAGTGAAGCACACTGTCTGAAACAAGCAGTTCCAGTTCCAACTGTGAAAAAATTGTATGGTTGTCTTCCAAGAACAACCTGTACTGGACTGCACTCCCTGATTTGCCATGCAAAACAGACTGTTCTACCACCAGGATGCTAGCATGCTAATGTACAAACAAACTTGAAATTGTGAAGGTGTTGATAAAATACAGTGGGGCAAAAAAGTATTTAGTCAGCCACCAATTGTGCAAGTTCTCCCACTTAAAAAGATGAGAGAGGACTGTAATTTTCATCATAGGTACACTTCAACTATGACAGACAAAATGAGAAGAAAAAAAATCCAGAAAATCACATTGTAGGATTTTTAATGAATTTATTTGCAAATTATGGTGGAAAATAAGTATTTGGTCACCTACAAACAAGCAAGATTTCTGGCTCTCACAGACCTGTAACTTTTTCTTGAACTTGTTATCAGTATAAAAGACACCTGTCCACAACCTCAAACAGTCACACGCCAAACTCCACTATGGACCAAAGAGCTGTCAAAGGACACCAGAAACAAAATTGTTGACCTGCACCAGGCTGGGAAGATTGAATCTGCAATAGGTAAGCAGCTTGGTTTGAAGAAATCAACTGTGGGAGCAATTATTAGGAAATGGAAGACTTACAAGACCACTGATAATCTCGCTCGATCTGGGGCTCCATGCAAGATCTCACCCCGTGGGGTCAAAATGATCACAAGAACGGTGAGCAAAAATCCCAGAACCACATGGGGGGACCTAGTGAATGACCTGCAGAGAGCTGGGACCAAAGTAACAAAGCCTACCATCAGTAACACACTACGCCGCCAGGGACTCAAATCCTGCAGTGCCAGACGTGTCCCCCTGCTTAAGCCAGTACATGTCCAGGCCCGTCTGAAGTTTGCTAGAGAGCATTTGGATGATCCAGAAGAAGATTGGGAGAATGTCATATGGTCAGATGAAACCAAAATAGAACTTTTGGGTAAAAACTCAACTCGTCGTGTTTGGAGGACAAAGAATGCTGAGTTGCATCCAAAGAACACCATACCTACTGTGAAGCATGGGGGTGGAAACATCATGCTTTGGGGCTGTTTTCCTGCAAAGGGACCAGGACGATTGATCCGTGTAAAGGAAAGAATAAATGGGGCCATGTATCGTGAGATTTTGAGTGAAAACCTCCTTCCATCAGCAAGGGCATTGAAGATGAAACGTGGCTGGGTCTTTCAGCATGACAATGATCCCAAACACACCGCCCGGGCACGAAGGAGTGGCTTTGTACAATCTTCTCAACTCCATAGAAAATCTTTGGAGGGAGTTGAAAGTCCGTGTTGCCCAGCAACAGCCCCAAAACATCACTGCTCTAGAGGAGATCTGCATGGAGGAATGGGCCAAAATACCAGCAACAGTGTGTGAAAACCTTGTGAAGACTTCCAGAAAACATTTGACCTCTGTCATTGCCAACAAAGGGTATATAACAAAGTATTGAGATATACTTTTGTTATTGACCAAATAAGTATACCTATGATGAAAATTGCAGGCCTCTATCATCTTTTTAAGTGGGAGAACTTGCACAATTGGTGGCTGACTAAATACTTTTTTGCCCCACTGTAAAATTTGCCGCTTTATTAGCCAGTATTACATGTTCAAATTCTGGGTCAATATATTTAGAATAACATCAGGATATGCTAAATAAATCCAGCCTTCACAGTATTTTGGATTATCAGCTTGAAGTTCCATTTTGAAAAGACAGTTGGAGATAAAGTCACTGGATATAACTATTTGCCACACCACATAAAATGTTACGAAATGTGTAGCATAACAACATCCCTGTATATGTATTTATTATGGATCCCCATTCGCTGCTGCACTCTTCCTAAGGTCCAGCAAAATTAGGCAGTTATACATTTTTTTTAAACATTACAATACATTCACAACAGATTTCACAACATATTAAGTGTGTGCGCCTGTGTTACTTGTGCACTATCAAACCATGTCTCAGTCTGCACAGTTGAATGATTATGTGGATATGATGTTTGATATGCACCAAGACAGGTTATGCACCATCAGATGTATTAGGCCTATATCTCTTTGACTAATTCATTATTGTGTAACTCAAGTGTTTTACCCCATGTTACACAGTTATGGACCAAATCACAGTCGGGTGGGGAATCAGAGTAGAGAAGAAAATGGTAGATGAGTGCACATTCAGTACTTGCAGAGATCTTCAATTGATCAACAATAACTACTGTCAATGGAAATACTCGCAATGGCCTCTAACACAGAATGACAGTCACAACCCCTTCTGACTCACCTATTTTTTTCCAGCTCATTGTGTGCTGATCTGGGTGTAAAACAAAATGGACAGGTTATAGACCATAGACTTAGATAGACATTTCACCATTGTATCTATCTTATTATGGCATCTGTGAGAGCATGGGCAGTGCCATTGAGGCCATTTCCATTTTGAAGTTGTCCATTTTCTTCTACTACTCCTATGAGTTAACAAACAAACTGAAACGGTGCATACTACCACCTAGAGTGTGTTGTTTGAACAGGTATAAGGCCAAGGTTTGCGGTTTACTGCCAGCTGCAGTTATGGAATGTTTGCTCACAAGTATAATTCATTGGCTGATCCCTCCTGATGACCCAAATGGAATCATGTGATCCTTTCTTAACCCATAAGACATCCCACCCAGTTTACTACTTTAAAATGGTGAAAGTGGCGCTGCCCATGCTAAAACTGGCTTTTGGGCACTAGAGTCTTCTATCTATTTCTATTTTATAGACAGAAATCCATGGACAAGATATGTTACCAATACGCTTTGTAAAATACTAGTTTGACAGTTTCTGTCTTGGTGCACTTTGTTTCTTTCAAGTCCAATAATGAAGAAGGGGTAAAAACGAAATGTTATCAAATCAAAATGTATTGGTCATGTCCAAATATTTGCAGGTGTTATAGCAGATGCAGTGAAATGCTTATGTTACTAGCTCCAACAGTGCAGTAAACTGTCTCGTCAATACAATACAAATACACAAATAATCAAAGAGTGAGCATGCAACTGTAATAACATGGGTATTTGTAATATCACAGTTATAAATAATTGTGGCAAGATTAATTTACCTGTTGTGAATATTGTCAATTTTCTTATTCTTTAATTTCCGTTGTCTCTGATGATGCTTGTTCTGAGTTGCAGGGCATGTTGAGGCATATCCATGTTCACATTCTGTTGATGAAATGTATATTTTTAACACATTAGGCCTTACATTATAATTCTGTCATTTCTGTCAGACAAATACTTTTTTTGTTTTGGTCTGTAACATTTGTGACATTAAGCGAGTCCCAAAACAACAGGGAATGAATAAACAACATCTCACATAGCCTACCCCTCCCTCCTGTCTATATGCTGCAGCTTCCAATAATCTTACAATGTTGGCGAACAGTAATGTAGTCATACTGTTGATTATTTTAAAACATATATATAAAGAAAAAAGTTGTATATTTAAGTTTAGTAAAATGCCTATAGCTTCACCCAACACTGTCTTTTACTTTCTCAACAGCATGGTTTATTGGTTTATTGAAAAATACTAACAAACTTTCTTCAAGACATAGGCCTACTCATTCATTACCAATTTTGAAATCTCACTTAGTAGGCTATATTAGGCTACATTAGACAATAAAATGCATATAGAAAACTATAACATGTATAATAGGCTATAAACATTTTTACCTATTTCTAGGTTTAATAAAATATCCAATATGAGATTGATGACAACAGAATTGTTTTAATGTGATATTTTATTTATTTGATCTAATCCTAAATTGTGTATACACCTACAAATCCCACATAATACATGTGACGTCAAAGTTTAACCTGGGTTTGATTGGGTATCTGCAAGGACTCGAGACGGGAACATGGGTTTAGTCCAATCAAAACGGACAATTTTGTTCCATGTGGAAACCATGTGAGCAACAGTGAAGATACGAGGAAGCGCAATTGATTGAAATAAAGAAAGTATAGGGCTGGCATTATAGGGCTTCTCTATTCAGCCTCTGCACAACATGCCGACTTTTCAACACATTTTTAAGGGTTTATTTGCCTCATTTGACAGTTGGATTTGGTCTGAGATAAATAAGCATAGGCCTACGAATTATTTGCTTTTCTTCGGCCTGCAGGCGTCCACATCCACTGCCAGAAATGTAATGAAAACCTATGCTCAGTGTTGAGTAGGCTAGGCTAGGTTTTAAAATAAGGTGAGTGGGAGCTTGATAAATCGACAAGCCTATTATGTAGCCTAAATATTTTAATAAGTAGCCTACAATTTAGGAAGACATAGCTCAAAGGAAGACAGTCCAACGCACACAGGGCAACCTTCGTGGATATCATTAGGATATGTTTACTTTAGGCATATTCATGTCTCTAAGAAAATTGAATTAATGGGGCCATAGTCAAGTCTCATCCAATTGGAAAATGCGCACTTGAATAGCCATTTAAATTATGCTACCATTCGTAGAAAATGACATAGCGGGTGAGAGCATAATTCTATGTCACGGGTTTGCTTTTGACCATGGATTGTTTTTTTTTGTAGGCTATATCTCATTCACAAACCAATCAAAATATGTTCAGTCCAAGTGATTCATTTGAAAAACTTACTGGCATTATCTCAACAAAATGTGCATTGGCAGAATAGGTTGAAATATTAGGCCCATTCACAATCAGACAAATGGAAGCAGGGGAGTCAGACAGTTGCCTCTCATGTTTACGCGTCTTTTGTCGCCCTAACCATTTCGGTCCATTGTTGTCTGCCTTGGCGAGCCTGCCTCTGAAATAACCAGAATAGCCTACATTACTTACTTCCGTTGTTCTTTTCATTGTTCTCAATGTAATTTGCTGCATCCAGCAACACCTGAACGTTTTTCATAAAAGTGTCGATTTGGTCCATTGCGGAACATTCGGAATATAGAATGTCGGAATATCCAGACATATCGCTAAAATCCTGTTGGTCCATAGACGCACCCGAATCCAAAAGGATCTCGTCTGATTTCAACTCGATCTGCTGTCTCATATATTTAACCATTTTCTTTTATGAGAACTGGCAGCAGTCTAAATTTGGTCTCCTTATCCAAACTGTGCAATGTGCAGAATGAGGGAGATACTGCATTGAACTGGAGTAGATGGAATTGTGCAGTCCTTGAGCCACTTGCCCTAGTTGGCGGTTAATCCCTCCCACCAAAGCATGCACATTGCATTCACCATAGTCAACTGTATGCAAGCCTCGTCTTCAACATATTGCAGGAAAGCAACATGTATATGTATGTATAGTTTTACACATTACCACATCAGTATTCACAATATAGCTAATCCTGATTATAATTCCCCAAAATGGACTGAACGTTTGGCTCACATAATGTGTAATGCATGAATGTAATTTGTTTTAGACTAGTTTAAATCATTTCTCTACTTGTACAGTATATTGTTACTCCCTTTATGACTAGCATCTGCATCAAAGCATTTACTAGTGATGGGGTAAAAACAAATGAGGCTGGCGTGCAGGTGATCACATCAGTTTAAAGAAAATCCATAGTGTGACCTGCTTAACAAGGACAGAGGAATTTAACCTATTGAAAATGTCTTCCTCTACCTATCACATCAAGTCCTCACATAAAGTGCATTGTCATCCGGCCTCAATCGCTTTAATGTATTGAAGTAGGATGCTCTGCAGGGCCTTGATATGATTGTGAATGCACCTCCAAAGTCATAGGTTAGAGTTTAAATCATTTCCCAATAGACAGAGTTTAATGGAATGCATTTATGAGCATACACTGTGGAAGAACTTGGTGCGTGGCCATGCACGCCATGCACGCCTCCAACTCAATCATCAAGTTTGCGGACGACACAACAGTGGTAGGCTTGATTACCAACAACGACGAGACGGCCTACAGGGAGGAGGTGAGGGCCCTCGGAGTGTGGTGTCAGGAAAATAACCTCACACTCAACGTCAACAAAACTAAGGAGATGATTGTGGACTTCAGGAAACAGCAGAGGGAACACCCCCCCATCCACATCGATGGAACAGTAGTGGAGAGGGTAGCAAGTTTTAAGTTCCTCGGCATACACATCACAGACAAACTGAATTGGTCCACTCACACAGACAGCATTGTGAGGAAGGCGCAGCAGCGCCTCTTCAACCTCAGGAGGCTGAAGAAATTCGGCTTGTCACCAAAAGCACTCACAAACTTCTACAGATGCACAATCGAGAGCATCCTGGCGGGCTGTATCACCGCCTGGTATGGCAACTGCACCGCCCTCAACCGTAAGGCTCTCCAGAGGGTAGTGAGGTCTGCACAACGCATCACCGGGGGCAAACTACCTGCCCTCCAGGACACCTACACCACCCGATGCTACAGGAAGGCCATAAAGATCATCAAGGACACCAACCACCCGAGCCACTGCCTGTTCACCCCGCTGCCATCCAGAAGGCGAGGTCAGTACAGGTGCATCAAAGCTGGGACCGAGAGACTGAAAAACAGCTTCTATCTCAAGGCCATCAGACTGCTAAACAGCCACCACTAACATTGAGTGGCTACTGCCAACACACTGTCAATGACACTGACTCTACTCCAGCCACTTTAATCATGGGAATTGATGGGAAATGATGTAAATATATCACTAGCCACTTTAAACAATGCTACCTTATATAATGTTACTTACCCTACATTGTTCATCTCATATGCATACGTTGATACTGTACTCTATATCATCGACTGCATCCTTATGTAATACATGTATCACTAGCCACTTTAACTATGCCACTTGGTTTACATACTTATCTCATATGTATATACTGTACTCGATATCATCTACTGTATCTTGCCTATGCTGCTCTGTACCATCACTCATTCATATATCCTTATGTACATATTCTTTATCCCCTTACACTGTGTATGACAGTAGTTTTTTTTGAATTGTTAGTTAGATTACTTGCTCGTTATTACTGCATTGTCGGAACTAGAAGCACAAGCATTTCGCTACACTCGCATTAACATCTGCTAACCATGTGTATGTGACAAATAAAATTTGATTTGATTTGATTTGGTATTTAAGTGATAATACCCAAAAAGCCTGTGTTTGGAGGATATAGTGGCACGGGTGTGTTGTTAGGCCCGAGACGAAGTACAGTCGTTCAGTCTTTTTGTTCTGTATCTATGGACGTGACCCAGTCGTTCGTTCTAAATGTTCCATTGCCATACTGGCTGGCAACGTGCATATCCCTTGCTTGCTAGCTAGCCAACTATGGCTAACTTACATTCACGGATACGGCAAACTTGCAGCCAGAATAACAGCAAAGTAGCCGCATTTGCATTTGTTTAAGCTGTTTTCTAGTGACATTTATTTGTATACATCCATAACAATGAGCTAATGATGCACGATTTTGCCTGGCATAGAAAATGGGCTCACTTGTCAGGACACTTGTTCGGAGAAGTTAGCCAACAACACAGCTAACACAATCACTTCAAACTGAAGCTGGAAAGCCTGCAAACTAGCTTCACTTTGTTTGGTTTTTACCTTTTTTCAATGGACATTTCTTTTGTTAATATCCATAAAAATTAGGCCAGCTGATTCATGATTTCCACTGGCTGAGAAACGCTGCCTGTCTGCCTCGTCCTGACTCACTACATGTTCATTACTATGGGACAGCTGGAGATCAAATTTGAATATTGAACAAATGTTGCAAATGTCGGAGAGACAGACAGTGCAAGGTTTATACAAATCTCCGCTGAAAACTAAATGTTAGTCTTAAAGAAATGTGTGATAATGGTGGATATAGTGGAAATCATGTTTATAAAGTGCCCTGGCTGGGCTAATGAGACAGTGGATTGCGCAGTCAGATGGAACAGAGTAAATAGGCATTTTAATGTCATAGATTTAGCAGGTGGTAACTTGTGGAATAGACACCGGCTAGAATGCGGTTTTAACCAATCAGCATGCAGGATTACAACCACCCGTTGTATAATATATAATATCCCACATTCCTTCCACAAGGTTTAGTCACTTTAGCACCCCCTGTTGCTACTTTGAATACATAAACATACAATTTTCTGGAGACAAGCATTATTTTCAATGTTAACATTTTGTATTTGTATGTTTGACTTACAATAACCTACTTCAATAGACTTGACTTCTGAAAAGGTCAAATCTAAATAAATTAATCCATTGTGGGACCACTTCAAATGAACTATACAATAATATTTATTGCTCCATATAAAGCAAGGGTGTCAAACTCATTCCACGGAGGGCCGAGTGTCTGTAGGTTTTTCCTTTCAATTAAGACCTAGACAACCAGGTGAAGGGAGTTCCATCCTAATTATTGACCTTAATTCATCAATCAACTACAAGGGTAGAGTGAAAACCCCCAGACACTCGGCCCACCATGGAATGAGTTTGACAGGTGATATAAAGGATACCATGAAGTTACCATATTTCATCATCTGATGTGAAAGCCCCAGAGCTATGCAATAAAGCTTACCTTGAAATTGAATGAATTTCTAGTTGGACAGTCTATTACCATTGTGCCTTTGATAGATTAAGAAGTCATTCTTTCCTTGGCAGAGAAGGAGGGAGGAGGACAGAGGGTAGAGGGGCTGCCTTTAGGGGGGCAGTCATGCGTATGAGCCTGTGTTGTGCCTCTGAGACAATGGGTGCAGATGGCTGCCTTACTGCAGATGTGGCCATGGCTGTAACGGACGCCTGGGAGAGAGAACACCCTCCCATGGAGTCTATTTCAGCTGCTTGGCTAGGACTGATGCACACACACACACACACAATTAGAGAAAGAAAGACAGATGCTCATGTTGAAAGCATATGAGGACTGGGTTTAGGTATCTGTCCATATTACATACTGGGCTCGTGGACAGACTGTCAGCTCTCTGCTTTGACACAGACAGCATAGAAAGCTGACCCATTGTAGGATAGTGTCGAATGTGACCCCAACTGGAGTAATCTGAAAAGCCTGAGGATTATACCAGTCGGCTCAGCTGTCACAGAAGAGGCAAAGTCACACGTTGTGTGTGTGTGCCAGTCAAACCATGTGGCAGCAGTGCCTATGGTTACCCTCAGTAGGGAGTGTATTGCATGCAATGTTCTGAACAGCAAGATTTGTATTCTTAAAGAGGAAGAAAACTGTGGATAATAGGCATGTGCAAGTCCGATTTCTGTCTCCAGACATTTTATCATCAGATAGTGATCAAAAATAAGATATTAAATGATTCAAACATACTGTCTCCTGACTGGCTGTTCCGAAGACTGGTACATGAAGTAAAATGTTGTGTAAGAGTGTTCTAATATAATGTATTTTACTTTGAAGAGTAAGATATTTCCTATATAACCTTATTGTAACATATTGTCTACGCTATATGACTATGTTATTACATACCATGGTGGTCATCTGCTCTCTCTATATCTGTCTGCAGTTAGGTATTATGCAGTTGTGCCTATTGTCTGAACACAATAGTTGTTCTTACCCTGAGGTCACATCATGCGGTCACTCCACCAGACCAGAGTGTGTCACCTGTTCCTTAAAGCAAGCCCCCACCGACTCCTCCTCTCATTAACACTCATTAACACAGGCAGGAGATGGGAGAGCTGCTGAACACTAAGCTTTGTACTCCACAGACACAGCGAGGGTTGTTGATCAGAAAAACTTAGGAAGTTTGTCACCTACTTTTTCTAGTGAGAATAAAACATGAATCATGTAGGCTACTGCTTAATACAGGCTCAGCCCAGTCCCATTATAGTCAGTCGTCTAATGCCACCTCCTGAGATGAGATGGGCTGGTGGTATGATCGTCTCACATCCCTGACAGGAACACCTGTTGGACGGCAAATCCCCTTTGTCTCCACAGCCCCTCTTATTCGATTACCATAGCAACCTCTATTCACAGACAATGGCAATAGACCTACTGAATATTACATTTTATATTTACATATAGAGGGGCTTCACATAGATGGACAATTATCAATCAGGAAGATGCATTGTTTCTAGGTGACACCGCCATTTTCTAGTAGACTACTGTGTAAATACAAGTTTTAAAAGAAAGCCTTATTCCCTGGGGTTTTGTATGTGTGGGTGTTTTTAAGGAGAAGGCCTGCCAGGATTATTCTACCTGGAGCCTGTTGATAGGAGGATGCAACGTTACAGAATGTTTAGCTCTTAATGTATGATGTAGAACCTGTATGATTTTCTGCCAAGTAGAATAGGCAGCTCTATTCATTACAATTCAATTTGCCTTGTATTAAATGCATTGAATAAAATTGTGTAATGTAGGCTCCATAAATTATGAAATACAGTATGAAGAAAATCATGTAGGTCTACTGTTGAGTACACGAAAAAAATGGCCTTTCTGACTACAAGCTCACAAGTATCCCAAGGTATTAAGCAAAAACGAGCATAGAAAACAGCATTGGCATGAATAGAAAATATAAAAAACGTCAGGCTACTATTTTAATATAAGTATTTCAGTGACAACCTGGTTGATTAACAATAATTGGTTTGTTTACTAATATAAATACATTTGGACACAAAAAGGGCAGCGTAGAACACCATTTCCCAAGATGCATTGCTCCAACATCTTTCAAAAGACTCGAAGTTTGTCCCCCAGAAAATGATTTTCAATTGAATGACATCGCACAAAAATGTGTCATTTTTCCTACGAATTAAGTGGCACAAAGATGTGTCTTCGCACAAATTAAGGCACAAAAAAACGGATGAAATTCTTGTTGTACATATTTGCATGAATTGAGTGTGAGATTGTGATGATGTATGCCATGGGCTCTCCAGCCTTGTTCCTGCAGCTACCCAGTGCTTAATTTGGGAATTGAAGTGAAATATGTTCATAAGCCTATGTATAAGCTAATATGCGTATGGGTGTTTTGAATTAATCGTCACCTTAGATAGAGCTGCCCATTTCGTTGAGTTAGGCTTTGAAACAACATCCACAACAACCATGTTTTACAGTTTCAACCTGTTGAACTTATTTCTTCAAATTGATCATCACAGTGAGGTGTTTTAAAAGTACGATAGGCCTACTGTTTTGATATGTTTGATGTGATTTTCGGTTAGATTTGCAGACCTGTTAGACCTGTTGGTAGTTAACAAGTTGGGTACTACCAAAGCATGTCCAGAGTGCATAAAAGGAGATTACCGTGGAATAGTACTGTGGTCATGACTGCAGCAACAGCCCTATCTGAGACCAGGTTGCTTAATGGGGTGTTGGGCCGCCACAACAGCTTCAATGCACCATGGCATAGATTCTACAAGTGTTTGGAACTCTATTGGAGGGATGTGACACACTTTTGTCATGAGAAATTCCATAATTTTGTGTTTTGTTGATGGTGGTGGAAAACGTTGACTCTGGCGCCACTCCAGAATCTCCCATAAGTGTACAATTGGTTTGAGATCTGGTTACTAAGACAGCCACGGCATATGGCAGGGGTATTCAACGCTTACCCTACGAAATTCAGAGCCTGCTGGTTCTCTGATCGACCTGATAATTAATTGCACACACCTGGTGTCCCAAGTCTAAATCAGTCCCTGATTAGAGGAACAATTTCAAAAAGCAGTGAAACTGGCTTTGAGGTCCAGAGTTGAGTTTAAGAGCAAAATGGTTTACATCAGTTTCATGCTCATCAAGCCATTCAGTGACAACTTGTGCCCTGTGGATGGGGCCATAGCCATGTAGCCAAAATAATGGCCTGTCCAGCATCGTTATACATGACCCTAAAGGTGAATGGATATTAATTGCATAATTAACTCAGGAACCACACCTGTGTGGAAGCACCTGCTTTCAATATACTTTGTATCCCTCGTTTACTCAAGTGTTTCCATTATTTTGGCAGTTACATGTATGTCAATGTTTGTTGCATGATTTAATGACATAAGAATGCAAGACGATTTAAAAGATTGTAAGCAACACTGTTTCAATCAACCTTGGTAAAATAATACAATCATGTAAACACACGGTTTTTATTACATATGGTGAAATGTAATCTCATAAGGAATGTAATGAAAAGCTAGGAAGCTGCTATTCAGAGCACACATTACAAAAGCTCAGTCAATACAAAAGCAATTCAAACAAAATAAGCATTAGTAATACACGTTAACTGGGACTGTGAACATGATATACTGGGTATATTCAATTCAGTTAGCTTGTGATACTTAATTTCTTGTATTTTACCGACTTCTTTCGCCGCCTTTTGGGACTACCGATCACAGCCGGTTGTGATACCGCCTGGGATCGAACCCGGGTCTGTAGTGACACCTCTAGCTCTGCGATGCAGTGCCTTAGACCGCTGCGTCACTCGGGAGGCATGCTTGTAATACTTTAACAGAGCATAAACTGACAAGCATAAAAACATACAACATAAATGTTAAAGCAACCGTTGCAAATGAATCAACCTTAATTTCAGTATTGCATTTAAAACTGCTTCACAAAACGTAGTATCTACAAAGGAAAAACAAGTTTCTCCCTTTGGATCGAAGAAAATCATTCACATTGCTAACTGGGATAAATCCTCGATTTATACCGTCTCTGGATGTTTGACTTTGTCCTCAGTTTAACTCTGGTCCAGAGAACAGCTTTTTATAACATATTGCTATTAATCTGCCATAAGGCCATACAAATGTAATTGAATGTTTTTGAAAAGTGAGACGAGTGAGCGAACCTTATTAAGCAATCTTAGTTCTACACCTAGTGACAAAATCAAGACATTTAAGCCTCTTGGGGAGGCAAAAAGAGGCATAGTTCAGCCATAACCCGAAGTTTTTTTGCCATAATCTTGCATTTCTTTCTTAATTTTAGGGGAAATGGTAACATTAAACATTTTATTACTTTTGTATGGCCAACTTTCAAATTATCTATCAAAATACTGTCTTAACAAATCTTTCACATACACAACACATTCATAATACATTTTATAATCTGATATAGGCCTATTTCATATCGTTACATTTGTAATTTAGCATTCAGTAGTGATATCCATGCCAAGATATCAGTGAATGTGGTAAAAAAAAAGGATTCAGCAGTATTGAGCTCATATAGATTGGAGATTTTTCAAATCTTCACACTTTCAGTTCATTTTGTCTCAATAATGAAGAAGTAGCAACCACTAAAATAATATCACTGGCATAAATAAAAGTTTCTGAAAAACATACCCAGCTAAAATTGCCTTCTCTGTCTTACATTGTTAAAATTATTATTTTATAGTACAATTATTATTAAGAAGACATGGAGTGTATATCAAAATGTTAACCAAATACTGAATAATTATAAACACTACTACAACCAATACTTTAGCCTACTTTATATCAACTAAAACTAAGACAGCACTATTATGAATAGGCCCAGATAAAAACGAACCACACTCCTTAAGGCTTGACTTCATATACAGTTGAAGTCAGAAGTTTACATACACTTTAGCTAAATACATTTAAACTCAGTTTTTCACAATTCCTGACATTTAATCCTAGAAAAAATTCCTGTCTTAGGTCAGTTAGGATCACCACTTTATTTGAAGAATGTGAAATGTCAGAATAATAGTAGAGAGAATGATTTATTTAAAATGTTATTTCTTTCCTCACATTCCCAGTGGGTCAGAAGTTTACATGCACTCAATTAGTATTTGGTTGCATTGCCTTTAAATTGTTTAAATTGGGTCAAACGTTTAGTATAGCCTTCCACAAGCTTCCCACAATAAGTTGGGTGAATTTTGGCCCATTCCTCCTGACAGAGCTGGTATAACTGAGTCAGGTTTTTAGGCCTCCTTGCTCGCACACGCTTTTTCAGTTCTGCCCACAAATGTTCTATAGGATTGAGGTCAGGGCTTTGTGATGGCCACTCCAATACCTTGACTTTGTTGTCCTTAAGCCATTTTTCCACAACTTTGGAAGTATGCTTGGGGTCATTGTCCATTTGGAAGACCCATTTGCAACCAAGCTTTAAATTCCTGACTGATGTCTTGATGTTGCTTCAATATATCCACATAATTTTCTTTCCTCACAATGCCATCTATTTTGTGAAGTGCACCAAAGCAGAGCAGAGCACCCCCACAACATGATGCTGCCACCCCCATGCTTCACGGTTGGAATGGTGTTTTTTGGCCTGCAAGCCTCCCCCTTTTTCCTCCAAACATAATGATGGTCATTATGGACAAACAGTTCTATTTTCGTTTATCAGACCAGAGGACATTCCTCCAAAAAGTACGATATTTGATGCCATGTGCAGTTGCAAACCGTAGTGTTTTTTTTATGGCGGTTTTGGAGCAGTGGCTTCTTCTTTGCTGAGCGGCCTTTCAGGTTATGTCGGTATAGGACTTGTTTTACTGTGGATATAGATACTTTTGTACTTGCTTCCTCCAACATCTTCACAAGGTCCCTTGCTGTTGTTCTGGGATTGATTTGCACTTTTCGCAACAAAGTACGTTCATCTCTAGGAGACAGAACACGTCTCCTTCCTGAGCAGTATGACGGCTGCGTGGTCCCATGGTGTTTATACTTGAGTACTATTGTTTGTACAGATGAACGTGGTACCTTCAGGCATTTGGAAATTGCTCCCAAGAACGAACCAGACTTGTGGAGGTCTGCAATTTTTTTTCTGAGGTCTTGGCTGATTTCTTTTGATTCTCCCATGATGTCAAGCAAAGAGGAATTGAGTTTGAAGGTAGGCCTTGAAATACATCCACAGGTACACCTCCAATTGACTAAAATTATGTAAATTAGCCTATCAGAAGCTTCTAAAGGCATGACATCATTTACTGGAATTTTCCCAGCTGTTTAAAGGCACAGTCAACTTAGTGTATGTAAACTTCTGACCCACTGGAATTGTGATCCAGTGAATTATAAGTGAAATAATCTGTCTGTAAACAATTGTTGGAAAAATGACTTGTGTCATGCACAACATAGATGATGTTTATATGTCTCACCTTCATCTCTGGCCTACTGTTTAATGATGGGCTGAATGAAAAAAGTATCCGACCACAAATACATAGCAGGCAATGTGGTATTTCAGTAAGAGTTTTATCTTTTAAAGAATGAGGTTCTGTATCTGCACAGTATATTATAATTGATTTGTATTACAGAATTGCGAATTGGCTACAGTACGAAGAACAATGCAGCTGATATACTACATGTTCAACCCATCATGCCTGGAGCCCTATTCATATGTGGAGCCCTCAGAGGAAGTGATTGAGTAATAAGGAGATTGTAATAACAGGCTTATTGTTACAGTTGCTCCTTCCCAAAAGCTGGAGATCTATTAAGATCTTAGTGACTCATACATTTCCTCTAAGGAACACATCTCATCCCATGAGCTCATCTCATACCAAATAAGCTGACATGTCATTCTTCAGTGTCTCTCCATCTAGGCCTCAGCCTTCTCCTTTTTAAAATTCATTTTAAGGAAGGAGGGAGTGCGAAACTTATTTTTCTTCTTGGGGGACTTGGTTTGGCTGTCAGGGGTCTCGTCTCCCAATGATTTCTCTGAGGTTATGGATATTTCAACCATCTCTGTGGTGCTTATACTGAGCTTGGATACTTTGATGTTTAGTTTCTCTTCCAGTTCTTCCATATAATCTTTCCCATTGGGTATGATCTCTGTTAATGGGAAGAAACTAAGTCAGTGAGGAAAGATGGGGCTTGTAGAAAAGTGTATAACTGCAGGAAGAATGAAGATGACCATTTTGTCTATAGTGCACCCTTTCCATAACTCCCAAAAATTTGAACGAATAAAAGGTTTATGAGAAGGAATGCCCTGATTTAGGAATTCATCTTCTCATGGAAACTTTATTGGACACACCGGTCTTGCTCCTTTCTTATGAAATACTACCTTTGGCAGGAGACATGAGTGGAGACAGGGACAGTGAGATGGTGGAATCGTCAAATGTTGTCATCTCATCTGCATCTGTGATATCAGCATCTGCAAGTTCAAGGGTTATCAATAGGGCCTGGAGTTTTCCTGACCATGTGACCTGGCCAGATAAAACATTGGTCCCTAGTCATCACAGATTCAGCAACACAAATACAATAGCAGTACTGTAGATAACAGAGGTGAGAATTAAATTAAATGTTGATGAAGTGAGTGTTCTACATCATGATGACAGTGTTGATATTTGTATGGGATAGGGGAGAATCGTACCATCCTGGCAAAACTGCCTTCGCTCCACAACGCTCTTATACTCTTCTAGCACCTTGTCTGTCAGCTCACTGAAGGGGTTGGGAGGAAGAGAGCGCATCTGCTCCTCATCCTCAATGATAAAGGCCTGAGGGGAGAGAGAGATACAGAACAATGGGGTTAAACTTAACTGCTATACATACTGCTTAGTGACTAATGAGCTCCACAAATGCCCAGTCAAACCTTAAACCAATGGGAAGGTCCATACCAGTGAGCTTCAACCCAACTATGTCACTGAACAGAATATAAGGATGGACCAATGAAGACCCACATTACAGTCTTCTGATCATGACCGTCATGGAACTCACCACCATATCATGTTAGTGTTGTGTGGTGTGAAGCTGACCCATGTACTTACTGGTCCTGGTATGGTGTCCACAACGATGCCAGCTAGAAGATGGGACTTTGGTCCTGGAGTCATGTGATCAACATTGTTCTGTTGCCTTATCTAAAATACAGATTTCCATTACAAATTCTTTTAAGTTCTGTTAAGCATCCATAAAAATGTATACAAATGCTTCATGACTGATTGAACCACCCAGTTGTCATGCCAGAGGGAGACAGGCTGCATCCTATAGGTCACTGCAATCCACACTCATTTGCCTGGGAGGAGAGTTCAATAGTACCTCCTTTACAATATGTGTAGCAAATGGTCAAGCTGTTGAACTCAATATGTATCCCAGCCCAATATGTCTGAACATGTCAATAAGGAACATGATTAGAGAACATGATATTCTAGCTCACCTGGTTCCTCTTCTCCAGAACATCAGTGGGGTTTGTATTAAGGGGAACAAACTGGTTGGGGTCCTCGATCTTTATGGAGGTGCCAGTGCCATTGCTGGTCTCTTCAGATTTCATCCACTGAAAGGAAAGATACTGGTTTAATAAAGATACGTCAGTCTAGAGCTTATTAAATCCTTTTTGCTGAAAGGTGAATTTATTTCCTAGTGTCTGGTGGAAAGCAGACTGAACCAGGTTTTCCTCTAGGATTTTGCCTGTGCTTAGCGCCATTCAGTTTATAATTTATCCTGAAAAACTCTCCAGTCCTTAACAATTACAAGCATACCCATAACATGATGCAGCCACTACTATGCTTGAAAATATGGAGAGTGGTACTCAGTAATGTGTTCTATTGGATTTGCCCCAAACAACACTTTGTATTCAAGACAAAAATATAATTCCTTTGCCACATTTTTTTTGCTGTATTACTTTAGTGCCTTGTTGCAAACAGAATGCATGTTTGGAATGTTTTTATTCTGTACATGCTTCTTCTTTTCACTCTGTCAATTAGGTTAGTATTGTGGAGTAACTACAATGTTGTTGATCCATCCTCAATTCTCTTATCACAGCCATTAAATGATTTAACCTTCACCATTGGCCTCATGGTGAAATCCCTGAGCCATTTCCTTCCTCTCCGGCCACTGAGTTAGGAAGGATGCCTGTATCTTTGTAGTGACTGGGTGTATTGATACACCATCCAAAGTGTAGTTAATAACTTCGTGCTCAAATGGATATTCAATGTATGTTTTTTTTACTCATCTACCAATAAGTTCCAGTTTTTGCTAGGCATTGGTAAACCTCCCTGGTCTTTGTGTTTGAATCCGTGTTTGAAATTCATTGCTCGACTGAGGGACCTTACATATAATTGTATGTGTGGGGTACAGAGACGAGTTAGTAATTCAAAAATCATGTTAAACACTATTATTGCACACAGAGTGAGTCCATGCAACTTATTATTCAACTTGTTTTTACTCCTGAACCTATTTCAATACTTATTGACTCAAGACATTTCAGTTTTTAATTTATGAATTTGTAAACATTTCTCAAAACATAATTCCACTTTGACATTTTTGTGGTATTGTGTGTAGGCCCGTGACCAAAAGTCTTAATTAAATCCATTTTAAATTCGGTCTGTTACACAACAAAATGGAGAAAAAAAGGGATGTGAATACTTTCTGAAGGCACTATACACTTCCTCAAAATAATCAGAATTTATCCAAGATCAGTCACGAAATGTCCTTAATTTTGACGTTTTTGCAGAGGTCTTAGTCGCAAATGTGTATGAAAATGATTAATCTCTTGTTGAATGGCAGCAAACACTTCATTGAAAAATACTGTTCAAATCAAATTTGTCACACACCTTACCGTGAAATGCTTACGAGCTATAACCATCAATGCAGAGTTTTTAAAAAGTAAGACAAATCTGCTAAATAACCTAAAGGAAAAATGTTAACACAAAAATAACAATAAAGAGTATATATACAAAGGGTACCGGGTCAATGTGCAGGGGTACTGGGTAGTCGAGGTAGTGGAGATAATATGTACATGTAGGTAGGGGTAAAGTGACCATGCATAGATAATAAACAAAGAGTAGCAGCAGCTTGACCAATTGTTGAACAATCACAAAACGAACAAAAACTTCTTCATAATATATGCACAAACTGTTCCGAGTGGGAAGCATGCGGACACCTTTAGAAGATGTTATGTAGGGAAATATGTTTCATACATGTAGTTATACAATATTCCACAAGAGGGCAGGCTAACCTACAACATGTGATATTGCATCTCTGCTATAGGAAGACATATTGTCAGGTGGAAGCAATAGAGGTGCAATACTGCATGTACACAATGTAGTCTACCGGTACACAAGGTAGATTGAAGAAGACTGGTTTATAGCAGCTCACCATGGTCTTGGTTCTGGGGCTACACTCTCCACTGAGTGAGCGTTCAGGCACATTGACCTTCAGGTAGCTGTTGGGAGAGTTGAGCCAGCGTGCCCTCTCCCTCTGCTGTTTCTGCACCAGGAAGTTAAAGGGGTTTCTCTGACCCAGATCACTGTCCTGCAAAGGGACAGTGTAGACCGTGGCAGGAATCTCCACATCATTTTTGTTCCGAATCTTTTCCCTCACTATTGGGTGGTGGTACGTATAGCCTGTACGGTAACCCTAGCAACACAGAGAGACAATGTTTCAGTCCACCTGTCAAAATGGATTCCACGAAAACTCAGACACCTGTTATCCATCAACTGTAAAGTCTCTATTAGTGTTGAGAATGTTTAATAGATTTTCAAGGAAAAGGTTTGTGCAACTTAATTATGCTCAAAACAAACACAAGGTGTTCTCTGTTAAGTGAATGGCCCTCGACAGCATATAAAAACAATCTCCCAAGGACACGTTTTCAAACATTGGTCCTGCAGTTTCCCATCACAAATTTGTAAGATTATTTTCATCTTTAACAATGTGAACATACACTTCATATCAGTGACTAAAGCCTGTGGTTTAAGGGGATCCTAGACCACCCAATGTTTAGCCTCCATAGTTGGAACACTTTGTACAGTACATATAAACAACACTTTCAAAAGTGCCTGATTTCATAGGGAATGGATCACGCCTGGTAACACAGTGCAGTTGGCAGGGAAACTGTTGTTAGGGACACATCAAAGAAAAGGGGGGACCGCAAACCCCAAACCCAACCATGTTGAGCGGAACCCAGGGAGTGTGTTGAGTTTTCCAGTCAATTGACTCTGAAGGATTGTGTGGTCTGTGCTCTTAACTCCACACAGCATGGCCTGGCATCTGGAATCCATGATGAGGGAGGCGGGCTATGATCACACAGAGCTGTACAAGCTAACACAACTGCTGTGGCCACAGAATGTGTCTGGCCCTAGTCATTAGCAGTGTTGTTGAGATAGTATTGTTTAAAGCGGAAGCCCGTTGAACATCACACAGTTATCTACAGTGGATGCTAAACACAGACCCATCGCTAACAAACAGCGTGATAGCTACAGGCTAAGATTAGATGCTCATCTTTGATAAACACGCAACGGTCTTTAATAAGGCACATTGGGACAAAAAAATGGTGCATTAGTTCAAGGAGCTACAGCTGGCCTTGATGATCCCCCATGTTTGATTCACGAGTTAAAAATACTACTTTCCGGTTGGGATTATGATGTCAATATATTCACACACATCCTCAGGATGTGCATGGGAGAGGAAACCCAAAGCATTGTGGGAAAGGTCAGGTATAATGGTCAGGTCACCTACCAGGTTGTCCAGCATCCTCATGAGCGACTCAAACTCTGCCTCGCCCACTTTCCACTTGATTTCGCTGTCCACGGTGACCCCAGCAGCAGCCACTCCATGGGTCAGGGGCTTGAACCTCTCCCTGTCCAGGAGCACCAGGTTCTCTACTCCTGCAGAGCACCGCAGAGCACTGACCTGAATGACCACATCAAAAACACATATAGTCAAGGTCAGGAATTTCTCCTGACCATTTGAATTCACCAGGTTAGCCGGATAATGAGTAAAGTCTAAAACTAGCTATTATAGTGAAAATATGAGGTAAAATGTGTCACGAGGCATCACTAGAGTGTAGTAAATAAAACACAGGAATCCCAGACTGACCACACATGGAATAACCTGCTCAATGGATAAACCAACACTATCCCAGACACATTTTTATTTTACTAGGCACGTCAGTTAAGAACAAATTCTTATTTACAATGGCGGCCTACCCTGGCCAAGCCCTCCCCTAACTCGGACGACGCTGGGCCAATTGCGTGCCGCCCTATGGGACTCCCGATCACGGCCGGTTGTGATACAGCCCGGCATCGAACCAGGGTCTGTAGCGACACCTCTAGCTCTGAGATGCAGTGCCATAGACCGCTGTGCCACTCATATGATGATAAGAGAACACATTATCTGTCTGCTCCACATAGAGCTATGAGTTACATGGGAACCAAGTCCTAGAACACTAAACTCCACCTGGTGTTGTTTGAGAACAGTGGTTTTAATCACACATAGAGTATTTGATTTGGCTTTGTTTTAACAGATGTTTGACTTCTTACTTGTTTCTCTCTCACACAGGGAATGTAACACAATATCATTCAATTGAAAAATGACCAACACCAAGTTTGATTTGTTTCCAAAAACCTGGGAGCATTTTTATTCACATGTAATACATGCTGGTGGGTTTAGACCACACACGTTTACTGAGGCATAATAAACACGCATATATCTTGGATTGCAGCACACCAACATCCTATTTCCATGGTAAGAAAAAAAAATAGCAGTGAACTATTCCATGACCTATACAATAATGTGGTAGAAAAGGTGTGGCTGATGAATTCAAGTGTTACCTGGACTTCACAAGCCTGCTGTGAGTGGTAAATGTAGTGGAAAGCCTCCTCAATAGTCTCCCCCAGAGCAACCAGGCCATGGTTCCTCAGAACAAGCACCTACAAAATGATTAAGCGTGGGATAACGACATCAAAAAAGGCCACATGAATGCAGAAGTAAATACAAAGACATGAAAGGTAAAGCAGTTTAGCAAGTGGATACAACTTCCTGTAATGTGAAAATGCACTTTAAATGCTCTTATACCTGTGTAGAAAGAGCAATTACTACAGTAACAGAACAGTTTGATTAAATGCATTAAATGTTCTGTTTCTATGTTTGGCACACACGACAGTGAGCCTGTTGTTGTTAAGGAAACCCATCATTCTGCGTTACCTTGGCAGTGGGCCCTAGGGCTTTCTGGAACTCCACCTTCTCTTCTTGATCATCCAGACAGCCTTGGTAACCGAAGTAGGCAACATCGCCCAGAACCAGAGCCTCTTGGGAAATGGGCAGGATGCCACATTTCATCGAGGACACCTGTGAGTTCAGGATAAAAGCAACCGTGGCTATGCTGTGTCACCAACAACTAACAAAAGTTATTTCCGGCTAGTAAAACATCAGACATATAGCAACTATAAACTAGTAACTATGAACTTTAGAAGGCAACAGCACAATTACATTAGGTGCACTTAGTGTATATACAATAATGAAACAAAGATGAGATGGTAAAGATGGTAAATACACTTCCAGAGGTTGCTCTTCATTCAGTCATGAAGGGACATGGCCACTCATTGAGCTTTAGTTTAAAGTGTACTCACAGCAGCAGTGGCAGAGGTGTGGATGTGTATGATACACCTGACATCAGGGCGCATGGAATAGACAGCAGTGTGAGGGCTGAAGCCAGAGTGGTCCACCTCCAGGTGGGTGGATCCCTGGTCGACAACATCACCAATCATGTTCACTTTCACCTGGAAACAGACCAGGACACAACATCTCTAGGTCTACTATGGCATCAAGATACTGAGTCGGATACAAAGTCACACTAATGTATTGGGTATTATTCCAACTCATTATGCTGTTACTCACTGTATTCAGTTATTATGATTATATTGCAAAAGGAATCTAGTTATCCTTCTATTGGGACTTCCATCAATACTGTATTAAGGCATCTACATGCTGACAACAAACTTAGAAAACATCCATTCAACACAATTGTCAATTCTCCTTGACCCCTTGCTGAAGTAGTGAGGCATGTCTCTCAGCACAGCCAGGGTCTGTTTGAGTGGCTGGCCATTGATTATGAGGCCCTGTCAATAGTCTGAACACATATTCTGCACAATTCACACATCTGAATAGGGTTGTTTTGTATTGTTAATGATTGTGTTGTTCACCCACTGGAGATAAGCACAAGCTGTTATTTTCTAGGGTCGTTCTAAGCCATGTGTATCTGGAATATGAAAGCGCATGGACCATTATACCTACCAGACTGCCAGCCGTCACTTCAGTGAAAGAGAGCCCTTGTGGGATGATAAGAACATGGTCTTGTTCTTTGCTAACCCGGACCTGTACAAGGAAAAGGAAAACGTATATAACAAGCAAATGTCAAAAGGCATGCATTGCCAAGAGCAACATTGTACCAGCTATATAATTTGCTACTGGATATAGACAATTATTAAGATAAAAATGACTATTTATACTTTAACAATGCTTGCCAATTGCAAAAATAGAATGTGTATTGGGTGACTGAGAACTCCATGTGTCATTATGACGTGCCTACAGTAATCAAGATTCATACTGTGCTTATGAGTCTAGTGGTTAGGGCGTTGGGCCAGTAATTGAGAGGTTGCTGGATCGAATCCCCAAGCTGACAAGGTAAAAATCTGTTGTTCTGCCCCTTAGCAAGGCAGTTAACCCACTGTTCCCCAGGCGCCCGAAGACATGGATGCCAATTATGGCAGCCCCCTGCTCATCTCTGATTCAGAGACTTTATACTTTATAAAGGGCATTCGACAAAACGGAACCCTAATATTTTACAACCACTTCAACAGTGACTGTTGGTTTATAAAGAGAAGGTGCTGCCTCCACCTCAAAGCCATAGGAGACAACCGTTATGTTTTCATTTCCTAACAGTTTCAGTAAACATTCATAGTGTTTTTAAAACACTATACTACGGTATAAATACTATAGTATTCACTGTAGTATACTGTAGCCCCTGCGCACCTCTCTGATTCAGAGGGTTTGGGTTAAATGCGTAAGACACATTTCAGTTGAATGCATTCAGTTGTACAACTGACTAGGTATCCCCCTTTCCTTGATGCTACATTAAGTTGCTATAATGTTTTTTTTAATGTGGGTTCTACTCACAGTAATGTATGAGCTGGTGAAATGGGCCCAGCTGAAAAGGTCCACCAGTCTGTAGACACTGGCTAGCTTACAGCGACACTGTTTCTCCCCTTTGGTAAAGGATGGAGACTCTTCCCCATAGAGGTCATTGACTGGGGCGACCATCCCTGTGCCTGGAGAGAAAACGCATTGCATTCATGGTGAACTGATGTGACCGAGAGCACAGTCACTAACACCCTACAGCCTTCGTGACAAGCACCACAAATTTCTAAACGGCCACCTTTGTTCCAACTAAACAAGCTAAACCATTCATAATACTTCAGAGATATAACATTTATGAATGTTCATGAAACAAGAGCTTTCTTCATGTTCACGTTGTATTATATGGTCAATGGAATTAGCTTTCTCCATGACTACTCGTTCAACATGAACAGCTCTTAAAATGTTCTGCCTCTCTCTTTTCAAGTTCCTCTAACAACATTTAGCTCAAACGATTGCTATAAAAATGACTTTCTCATTAAATCACTACATCTCAGCATTCCTTGCTTAACTTTTGGATCATAATAGTGCTGTTCTCAGAACGTCTCATGAGTTCTGAGTAGTATATATTTTTTGACTTTATACTTTAAAGGGCATTCCACAAAACGGAACCCTAATCTTTTACAACCACTTCAACAGTGACTGTTGGTTTATAAAGAGACAGTGCTGCCTCCACCTCAAAGCCATAGGAGACAACCGTTATGTTTACATTTCCTAACAGTTTCAGTAAACATTCATAGTGTTTTTAAAACACTATACTACGGTATAATTACTATAGTATTCACTGTAGTGTTTTTACAGACTAAAGTCAGCAAAACCACTACAGGCAATACTGTGGTATTTACTGCAGTATACTGTAGTATTTACAGTTAAATATGCACTATGCAGAAATGGCTCTGGTTGCTAAAATTCTAAGAGTTTGCCTAATTTCAGTTTATGTGACAAAACAAACAAGTATAGTGTAGAGAATCACTGTACCACCTAAACCGCTGTGAAATATATTTTCCATAACCAAAAATATTGGATTTTCATGTTTGAAGCCAGTGTTAAAAACTGAAAGTAAATAAGGCAAAAATGAAACTTAAGACCGGGAAGCATAAATATAGCGCACATAGAACAGATCTACCACTTATTAGACTTGCTTTTAATGAGTGACAGATCTATGACTAAATTTCTATGTGGATTTGGTCAAGTTGCTCAAAAAGTTGCATATTGCAGCTTTAACAATAGTATACAGTATATTCTGAAAATATTGAGACGCCTTGACTTTTTCCTCATTTTGTTACATTACAGCCTTGTTCTAAAATTGATTAAATTGGGTATTTAATCCATTTTTCAATCTACACACAATACCCCATAATATCATAGCAAAAACATTTTTGGGATTTATGTACATTTATCAAATAAAAACTGAAATATTACATTTACATAAGCATTCAGAACCTTAACTCAGTACTTTATTGAAGCACCTTCGGCAGCGATTACAGCCTTGAGTCTTCTTGGGTATGACGCTACAATCTTGGCACACTTGTATTTGGGGAGTTTCTCCCATTCTTCTCTGCAGATCCTCTCAAAATCTGTCAGGTTGAATGGGGAGCGTCGCTCCACAGCTATTTTCAGGTCTCTCCAGAGATGTTCGGTCGGGTTCAAGTCCGGGCTCTGGCTGGGCCACTCGGACATTCAGAGACTTGTCCCGAAGCCACTCCAGTGTTGTCTTGGCTGTGTGCTTAGGGTCGTTGTCCTATTGGAAGGTGAACCTTCTCCCTAGTCTGAGGTCCTGAGCGCTCTGGAGCAGGATTTCATCAAGGATCTGTCTGTACATTGCTACGTTCATCTTTCCCTCGATCCTGACTAGAGGTCGACCGATTAAATCGGCATGGCCGATAAATTAGGGCCAATTTTAAGTTTTCATAACAATCAGTAATCAGCCTTTTTGGACGATTACATTGCAATCCACGAGGAAACTGCGTGGCAGGATGACCACCCGTTACGCGAGTGCAGCAAGGAGCCAAAGTAAGTTGCTAGCTAGCATTAAACTTATCTTATAAAAAACAATCAATCAATCTTCACATAATCACTAGTTAACTACACATGGTTGATGATATTACTAGGTTAACTAGCTTGTTCTGCATTGCATATAATCAATGCAGTGGCTGTTAGTTTATCATCGAATCACAGCCTACTTCAACTTCACCAAACGGGTGATAATTTAACAAAAGCGCATTGCTGAAAAAAGCACAATCTTTGCACAAATGTACCTAGCCATAAACATCAATGCCTTTCTTAAATTAATACACAGAAGTATAGATGTTTAAACCTGCATATTTTGTTAAAATAAATGCATGTTAGCAGGCAATATAAATTAGGGAAATTCGTGTCACTTCTCATATGTTCAGCGCAAGCAGTCAGGGTATATGCAACAGTTTGGGCCGGCAGGCTTGTTGCGAACTAATTTGCAATGTAACAGCAATATTTAGACTTCGGGTTGCCACTTCGGGTTGCCTGCCTGCCGCTGAAAAACATCCCAATAGCATGATGCTGCCACCACCATGCTTCACCGTAGGGATGGTGCCAGGTTTCCTCCAGACGTGACGCTTGGCGTTCAAGCCAAAGAGTTCAATCTTGTTTTCATCAGACCAGAGAATCTTGTTTCTCATGGTCTGAGAGTCCTTTAGGGCCCTTTTGGCAAACTCCAAGTGGGCTGTCATGTGCCTTTTACTGAGGAGTGCTTTCCATCTGGCCACTCTACCATAAAGGCCTGATTGGTGGAGTGCTGCAGAGATGGTTGTTCTTCTGGAGGATTCTCCCATCTCCACAGAGGAACGCTGAAGCTCACTCAGAGGGATCATCGGGTTCTTGGTCACCTACCTTGGTCAACTACCTGTTCTTGGTCACCTACCTTCTCCCCCGAATTCCTGGTTTGGCCGGGCAGCCAGTTCTAGGAAAGGTCTTGGTGGTTCCAAACTTCTTCCATTTAAGAACAATGGAGGCCACCGTGTTCTTTGGGGACCTTCAATGCTGCAGAAATGTTTTGGTACCCTTCACCAGATGTGTGCCTCGACACAATCCTGTCTCGGCACTCTAAAGAAAATATATTCGAGCTCATGGCTTGGGTTTGGCTCTGACATGCACTGTCAACTGTGGAACCTTATATAGACAGGTGTGTGCCTTTCCAAATCATGTCCGAATAAAGTGCCTATAAGAACATCCAATAGTCAAAGGTTAATGAAATACAAATGGTATAGAGAGAAATAGTCCTATAATAACTACAACCTAAAACGTCTTACCTGGGAATATTGAGGACTCATGTTAAAGGGAACCACCAGCTTTCATATGTTCTCATGTTCTGAACAAGGAGCTTAAACGTTAGCTTTCTTACATGGCACATATTGCACTTTTACTTTCTTCTCCAACACTTTGTTTTTGCATTATTTAAACCAAATTGAAAATGTTTCATTATTTATTTGAGGCTAAATTGATTTTATTGATGTATTATATTAAGTTAAAATAAGTGTTCATTCAGTATTTTTGTAATTGTCATTATTACAAATAAATAAACCGATTAACCGGTATCAGTATCGGTGTTGAAAAATCATAATCGGTCGACCTCTAGTCTGAATACTTACAGTTGAAGTCGGAAGTTTACATACACTTAGGTTGGAGTCATTAAAACTAGTTTTTCAACCACTCCAAGAATTTCTTGTTAACAAACTATAGTTTTGGCAAGTCGGTTAGGACATCTACTTTATGCATGACACAAGTAATTTTCCCAACAATTGTTTACAGACAGATTATTTCACTTCTAATTCACTGTATCACAATTCCAGTGGGTCAGAAGTTTACATACACTAAGTTGACTTTGCCTTTAAACAGCTTGGAAAATTCCAGAAAATGATGGCATGGCCTTAGAAGCTTCTGATAGGCTAATTGACATCATTTGAGTCATTTGGAGGTGTACATGTGGATGAATTTCAAGGCCTCTGGTCTAATGAAACAAAAATGTAACTATTTGGCCATAATGAACATCATTATGTTCGCGGGAAAAAGTGGGAGGCTTGCAAGCCGAAGAACACCATCCCAACCGTGAAGCACGGGGGTGGCAGCATCATGTTGTGGGGGTGCTTTGCTGCAGGAGGGACTGGTGCACTTCACAAAATAGATGGCATTGTGAGGAAAGAAAATGATGTGGATATATTGAAGCAACATCTCATGACATCAGTCAGGAAGTTAAAGCTTTGTCGCAAATGGGTCTTCCAAATGGACAATGACCCCAAGCATACTTCCAAAGTTGTGGAAAAATGGCATAAAGACAACAAAGCCAAGGTATTGGAGTGGCCATCACAAAGCCCTGACCTCAATCCTATAGAAAATTTGTGGGCAGAACTGAAAAAGCATGTGCCAGCAAGGAGGCCTATAAAACGGACTCAGTTACACCAGCTCTGTCAGGAGGAATGGGCCATAATTCACCTATAACTTATTGTGGGAAGCTTGTGGAAGGCTACCCGAAACGTTTGACCCAAGTTAAACAATTTAAAGGCAATGCTACCAAATACTAATTGAGTGTATGTAAACTTCTGACCCATTGGGAATGTGATGAAAGAAATAAAAGCTGAAATAAATAACTCAACTATTACTCTGACATTTCACATTCTTACAAAAAAGTGGTGATCCTAACTGACCTAAAACAGGGAATTATTATTAGGATTAAATGTCAGGAATTGTGAAAAACTGAGTTTAAATATATTTGGCTAAGGTGTATGTAAACGTCCGACTTCAGCTGTATGTAAATAAGCTATTTTTGTTTTTTATTTATAATGCATGTGCAAAAATGTCTAAAAACCTGTTTTCACTTTGTCATTATGGGGGATTGTGTGTAGATTGACAAGGAACATGTTTATTTAATACATTTTCGAATAAGTCTGTAACGTAACAAAATGTGGAAAAATGGAAGGGGTCTAAATACTTTCCGAATGCACTGTAATTACTGTCGTAAAAAAAACTGTAGTGTATATACTACAGTAATTAATTAAGTGTCTTTGCAGATTGTAGTATACTGGGGGTAAATTGTGGAATAGATACCGGCTGGAATGCGGTTTTAACCAATCAACATCCATTATTAGACCCACCCGTTGTGTAATATTCTACAGTATACTACATTTTACTACAGAATTCTATAATAAGTACTGTAGTATTCTATAGTAAACTGTAGTATTTTTTTATGTGGACGATCTCCATTGAAAGATGGAGGGAAACATAATTGACAATCCAGACAGCTGCAATTCATTATAAAGTCCAGGACATGTGGGCGACTTATGAGAAACATTTGGCATGTGGAATGTTGTCAACAAGTACTTGAGCAGAATTTTGCTGCATAAGGGCTCTCAATGTCACAGGTTTTTGTAAATACCTTGTTCCAAAACATTGACAATGCAGAGAATCAGGATGCATCACTGAAAGACTATGCAGACCCACATGTACTCTCTCACATGTGTGCGCACACACTGCTACTTACTGAGAGGAGATGTGAAGGAGCCTGTCCCTCCCACAGAACTGGCCACGATCAGGTCAGCTACTTGCCTAAGAGCCAGCAGCCCTGTTGGATTACTGCCCTTAGTCATCTGATCCTGGACCAGTCCTTCCAGCTCATCCTTAAACACCTGGAAACCAAACAATGACATATTAAAATGACTGAGTGAAAACAGTCCCAATAGTCACTGGCTTACATCTATCAATCTTTACCAGTCCAGGATAGTGGTCACTGGTCACAAAGAATAAGATGAGGGAAGGAAGTAGGGTGGAAGGTAGCCTAGTGGTTAGAAAGGTGAACAAGCAACCAGAGGGTTGCTTGGTCAAATCCCGGGTCTGCTGGGAAGAATCTCCTGGGAAGTGGGCTGGCAACTGGAGGGTTGCTGGTTTCAAATCCTAGATACCATTGAGAAGGACCCTTAACATCCCACAACAACAGCTTCCTGGGTGCTCAGTGTAGCAGCCCCTGCACCTCTCCAAAAACCTGTATATGTGCGTCTTTCAGAAGGGTTGGGTTTAAAGTGGAAGTCTTGTGTACAATTGACCAAGAAAGTTATCTTAATCTTACAACTTCTGGGATGGTCTACTGTTGTGTAGTTATGCAATTATTCTCACATTGACCCTGTTCCAACTCCCTGTCTATTCAGCCATTCACATTAGGACAATGTACTTCCAGTGTACTCTCAGCCCTAAAAAAGCCCTCCTGAATTAAATCACATTAGATTCTTCTAAAACCCTCTTTGTGCCAATGTCACTAGAGGTAACTGGGAAGTATCCTTCTCATTAAGCCAGCCTATTAATTTATACCCACAGTGTCGTTGTCTTTTTGGGAAGGATACCCAAGATATACGATTCTCCTGCAAGCCTCTTTGGTGGAACGCCAGCATTCCGCCCCATCTCAGTGCGGTTCCCATGGTGATGAGCTAAGTTCCACTTGTTGGGGTCTGTTATGCAATCACAGACATGCGTGGGCTCATCTTATTTCCATGCACTTTACGGGCATGTGTTTGTTGCACCTCCTAGCAGCATCTCTAACCACATTTTACTGCTCGATTATCTATGCCTCCGATTCACGATTGCATATATGCATTTATCATGGGTGCATATAGGCAACATTTACTGCTTATACTACAAAAAAAAATATATATATATATATATATGTACATACAGTGGATGCCCAAAATTATGTTCATGCCTATATTGTTCTGTCTCTCAAGAATTCAATTTGACAAAAATGTTTCATGAGTTAAGCTGTGAACTTGACAAGGACATTTGGCAGGCAAAGTATAATAAGGTTGAAATCTATTCGGACTGGTTCATATTTAAATATTTAAAACCACAGTAGTGGAGCTTGGCTGTTTCCTCTGACAGTAGCACATTGTACTGCATTGCAACAAAGATGTACACTGTACAAACACCTTACTACTTAATATGACTGAGTTGCCTAACTTGTCTTACCTAGCTACCTCAAGGGTAAGAGCATCTGCTAAATGTCTCAAATGTCAAAGTAATAGCCTCTTTATTTGCAGATCAGTTCAAATGTAGCCATCAGAATGAAAACTGAAGACATCAATGATGTAGTGTCTCTACTAGAGCCAATGACACAGGCCTGGACCTCGAAGAGGAAAACTTTTCAGGCCATTTGATGGTCTGCAGCCAGATAATGAAAATGGCTGTACTGTGTACACACATTAACATAGACATAAAGAACAAGAGACATACTGGACTCTGTAGGATCTGAGTGACTCTCTTCTTTTGCTCCATCATGTTGAAGTCCTGCTGTATTTCAGGTGACATGTTCCTGCTGCGGAGGTATTCTGGGTCACTCTCGTCCACCCGGTCAAAGTACCTCTCCTTGGAGTCTGTGCTGGATAAGGACAGGGTCATGGACCCAACCGTATGTCTGATCTCCACCAAACTCATACTGTCCAAGTCTTCACAACAGCCTCACTCTCTCTGATCCTCACCTGCCACACTCCAGGACTGCTGGCTCTGGGAATCTGTTGGGGACAGACAAAAACTTTTGTTTTCCACCAGTGCTGATGATGCAACAAGTATGGCCAGATGTTAGACATAAAAAAAATTCCACCGGAAACTTGATTCATACTAAATCAATTATTTTATTGCGGAGGTAAACTAATAGGCTTGCATAAAGTTGTAAACAAACACACAGGGAAGGAAAAACACACAGGACCCCATAAAGAGTTTCTGCTGCTTTTGCAAAATCTAATGGGGATCCTAATAATACATTTTTTTTTTAAAAGGTTTACCATAACCACCTCTATCTCTGCAGAGAAACAGAGAAACCCCTGTGTGTCTACTGTAATCTGTGGGGTGGGGAAGGGAACATCAATCACCAATGTTTACTGTCATGCAAACAGCCAGAAAGCATGTCAATAGAATATCACAGGGGGCTTTGCATTATCACCTCATATAAAATCAACTAGTTTGGGAGAGCATTTAGCACCTATTGTGTTAAAGTTACACCTTTTTTTTGGAGGGGGTCAACAGGGGATAAGTAAAGGGTTAAAACAGTCTGTGACCTGGATTTATTTTGCTCTATTATGCCTGTTCAATATCTCATCAAGTTCTTATCAACACAACTACAAATTGGTCTACAAGTGATGGAGGCTAGACAAATCTATTATAACAGATATTCTACCCATTTTAAGGTGTCAAAAGTGGTCTATTCAATGTGTCTTTTCTGCAGTGAAAAGCCAGATACAGATAACTTAAACATGTTATCTGAAGATAATATACAGAAAAGGCACATTACAGAAAACAGCAGCAGAGCATTTCCTGTATTACACAAATATAATAACTACTGTCCAGAGAATCGGTAAACTTTCTTATTTTCTATACAGACATCTAATCAAAATAAACAGTAGGGCTAGGCTACAAGAATTCAACCATATGTTCAAAGAGTCAAAGATATCGAGTTCCGCTAATACGAACGGCAAGAAGCACAAAAAAGGCACCCAGGTCCCGTAAATATACCATTACGTAAGAGTTAACACGTTAAAATCAGATCCAACAATGTAATATGATGAAAGGAACAACAGAAGAAGAGGAAAAATGTGCTGCATGATGCATTTTACGCTTTAATCCAAGGAGATACTCAACTCACCGACGAAATAAGATACTCCATTGAGGAGCACCACGACAAAAAAAGTTGAGCATGTACTGTATATGCCATCATTGAATTGACCATCGACTCGTATCTTTAAACTTCCATGAGTATTATCAATACGCTGTGCTACAAAGTAACCCTAGACCCTTTGCACTAAACCAGTCCACAGGAAATAGGCGACATTGTATACAGTAACTATTTGAAACATCAAACCTTTTTTGGCAGTGATCGTATCTCCGTAGCCTATCTAACGACAGAAAATCCCCACAAGTCCTGGACAGAATTCAAAGATCGAGACTAAAAGTGTTAAATGTATTCCAGATTTCGATGCATTCTGCAAACGTAAAATATTACTCCGTATGTGCGCCCTATGTCGTTGCAGTAAGCATGTAAACAGCTGTGTGTGTGTGTGTGTGTGTGTGTGTGTGTGTGTGTGTGTGTGTGTTTCTAAATTTGCAGCGGCGAATTCATTTAGCCGATTATGTAGCAAAACGTTTCTTAAACGGAAACAAACAGAACGTAACGGGGCGAGACCTACTTGCATTTGTCCAATAGAAGCTCTCGTTTGGACTAATGAAGATGACATCCCTGAATGCAAGCAAGTCCGCATGTTGTGAGTGGGTGTGTTTGTGTGGGAAAAATGAGACCATGTGACTTCTCATATCCCCCCCAAATACATTCATATATGCTAAGGTCAAACAGATCATGACTACATCCATTTGTATTGCTGATTAACTGATTTCCTAAACACTTTTATACCAATGGGAACACAGGAATAATGTCACTGTTTTCTGGAGAAGTGTGCCAGGTGTGTTTGTGGGGAATACATAAGTGTATGACGATCTTGTAAAATTTCACTAGCATACTAGATTTGAACTAATAATTGAGAAATCTGGCATTCCCATGGTTGGCTTCAGGAGTAAACATTGGCGTAACAAAGGAGTAAACATTGGCATAATAAATTACATGGACTCACTCGGTGTGCAATAATAAGGTTTAACATGATGAATGACTACCTCATCTCTGTACCCTACATATACAAATATCTGTAAGGTCCCACAGTCGAGCAGTGAATTTGAAACAAAGATTCAACCACAAAGAACAGGGAGGTTTTTCAATGCCTCGCAAAGAAGATAACCTATTGATATTTTTTAAATATTTTTTTTACACTGAATATCCCTTTGAGTATGGTGGAGTTCTTAATGACACTTTGGATGGTGCATCAATACACCCACTCACTACAAAGATACAGGTGTCCTTCCTTGTCGGAGAGGAAGGAAACGGTTCAGGGATGTCACCATGAGGCCAATAGGGACTAAAACAGTCACAGTGTTTAATGGATGTGATAGGAGACAGCTGATGATGGATCAACAACATTGTAGATACTCCACAATACTAGCCTAATTGACAGAGTGAAAAGAAGGAAGCCTGTACAGAATACAAATATTCCAAAACATGCATCCTGTTTGCAGCAATGCTCTAAAGTAATACAGAATATAATGTGGCCAAGAAACTTTTTGTCCTGAATACAAAGTGTTATGTTTGGGGCAAATCCAATACAACACATTACTGAGTTTCACTCTCCATATATTCAAGCATAGTGGTGGCTGCATCATGTTATGGGTATGCTTGTAATCACAAAGGACTGGGGAGTTTTTCATAAAAAATAAATGGAATGGGGCTAAGCACAGGTAATATCCTAGAGGAAACCCTGGTTCAGTCTGCTTTCCACCAGACACTGGGAGATTAATTCACCTTTCAGCAGGACAATAACCTAAAACACAAGGCCAAATCTACACTGGAGTTGCTACACTGGAGTTGCTTTCTAAGAAGACAGTGAATGATGCCGAGTGGCCAAATAACAGTTCTGACTTAAATCTGCTTGAAAATCACTTGCAAGACTTGAAAATGGTTGTCTAGCAACAATCAAAAACCAATTTGATAGAGCTTGAAGAATTTTGAAAAGAATAATGGGAAAATATTGTACAATCCAGGTGTGCAAAGCTCTTCGAGACTTACCCAGAAAGACTCACAACTGTAGTTACTGTTCAAAGGTGATTCTAACATATACTGTAGGTGTATGAATACTTATGTAAATGAGATATTTCTGTATTTCATTCTCAATAAATTAGCAACATTTTCTAAAAACATGTTTTCAATTTGTCATTATGGGGTATTGTGTGTAGATGGGTGAGAAAAAAATAGAAATGCAATCGATTTTGAATTCAGGCTGTAACACAACAAAATGTGGAATAAGTCAAGGGCTATGAATACCATGAATACTTTCTGAAGGCAATGTACATCACATTTCGAACAGCAACATTGTGATATGCCCCTAAAGCACTGGTGTGATTGTGCACATCTCCTGCTTAGCTGATTAGCCTACAGACACAGTCAAATTTATTCTAGTTCTAGTCAAAGGTTGAATTACTGAAAGAGATTTTCCGGTACTTTGTATACTTTTTTTTAGCCAAATACAGGTCACGAGCCAAAAATGGTCACTGAAAATTGCGTACTACATCACCTATGTGCAAATATGTGCAACATGTCATTGCTTTCTCTCACTCGCTCTGCTGTGTGTGCATCTCTTTCTAGCTGTCACTCAAATTGCTAAGGGGCTGGCACATGTGGGGAAAATGTATGAAAAATGGCGCTGCACAGCTTCCAGAAAAACAGCTGCTTTCAAACTAGAAATTCCGTGGCTAATTGAGGTAAGACAGTAATTCTGCTCACAGATTATGCATTCATGAACTACACATTGACACATCTAGCTCAAAGAGGGAGGTTTAGAAAAAGACTTAGTAGTCACCAAAGTTCCAGAGAATGTTTTTAAAGAAAATAAAAAACTAGAAATTACAGTTCATTACTTATTTAGATTCATGTCAAAATTGTATTCCTTACTTGAATGAAATGTAATAGTAAATGCTGGCATCCTTTTAAAACTGTTATGTGATTAAATGTGTATCTCTGTCCCCTGTTTTGGTCACTTGGGAATGTGATTCACTAGTCTATTCAGTAAATAATAATATTGAATTGTTAACTCTTAATGGAATCCCACTGTCGGTTGTGTCCAAACCACTCACTATCAGGAATCAAGGTAAGACCCAGATGCAGACACGTGGAATAGACAATGGTTTACTATTCCAACAGGGGCAGGCAATAGACAGGTCAAGGCAGGCAGGGGTCAGGAAACCAGAGGTGGGGCAATGGTACCAAATGGCAGGCAGGCTCAGGGTCAGGGTAGGCAGATGTCAACAATCCAGAGGTGGGGCAAAGGTACAGGTCGACAGGCTCAGGGCCAGGGGCAGGCAGAGTGGTCAGGCAGGCGGGCTTAGAGTCAGGACAGGCAAGAGTCAAAACCAGGAGGGCAAGAAAAAGACACTGGGAAAAGCAGGCGCTGATAACAAAAACGCTGGTTGACTTGACAAACAAGACGAACTGGCAACGGATAAACAGAGAAAACAGGTATAAATACACAGAGGATAATGGGGAAGATGGGCGACACCTGGAGGAGGGTGGAGACAATCACAAGGACAGGTAAAACAGATCAGGGTGTGACACTCCCAAAATGTTTTTGTTTTGAAACATGAAATTGGCTTTATTGTAGAAAAACTAGAGATCAATCCATTCAACACAAAGACAGACACAGAATTCCAACAAATCCCACCATGAACTCATGTCAACTTTTAAGACAGTTAATAACATAAACTTACTATACGAATGCAGATGCAATAACTTGCGCGCAAACACACAGAAAATGTACAGTCAAATTTGGTCTCCCAATGAACCAATGTAAACATTTCTTGCTGCCCCAAGGACCTCTAACTGATTGGTCCACACACACACACACACACACACACACACACACACACACACACACACACACACACACACACACACACACACACACACACACACACACACACACACACACACACACACACACACACACAATTGGAGAGAGAGAGAGATTAGTTCAGTGACTGACATAACAATTCCAGGAAGCAGAGTGGAGTGTCCATAGCAAGGCAGATACCGGGACATATGGCTTGATGTAATGAAAAGCAGAACTTTCTCAATTAAGAGCTGAATGACCCTTCAAGTCCCCATTGCTACCCTAGCTGCAACCCTATGGGGACTGAAATATGCACTCACAAAAAAATGTGGTGCACGTACACACACATGCTTTCAACATACTCTTACTGAACCCCTACATTTTCTGTAACTCTATTTGGATATTTTTTGGAAGGGCAGTCCTTCTTGTGTAACATTGACCAGATGTCTGGTGTTATTACTAGAGACCTCATGTATAAGGTGCACGGTAAGATACAGTACATACAGTACCAGTCCAAAGTTTTAGAACACCTACTCATTCAAGGGTTTTTCTTTATTTTTTCTATTTTCTATGCTGTAGAATAATAGTGAAGACATCACAACTATGAAATAACACATATGGAATCATGTAGTAACCATTTTCTGGATTGACTGACCTTCATGTCTTAAAGTAAAGATGGACTGTCATTTCTCTTTGCTTATTTGAGCTGTTCTTGCCATAATATGAACTTGATCTTTTACCAAATAGGGCTATCTTCTATATTCCACCCCTACTTTGTCACAACACAACTGATTGGCTCAAATGCATTAAGAAGGAAAGATATTCCACAAATTAACTTTTTACAAGGCACACCTGTTAATTGAAATGCATTCCAGGTGACTACTTCATGAAGCTGGTTGAGAGCATGCCAAGAGAGTGCAAAGCTGTAATCAAGACAAAGGGTGGCTACTTTGAAGAATCTCAAAAATAAAATCTATTTTGATTTGTTTAACACTTTTTTGCTTAAAACATGATTCCATAGGTGTTATTTCATAGTTTTGATGTCTTCACTATTATTTTACAATCTAGAAAATAGTCAAAATAAAGAAAAACCCATGAATGAGTAGGTGTGTCCAAACTTTTGACTGGTACTGTATCTATATAGTATATCAGAAAAACAAGCACACCTTTCTAAGTGCATAAATACAACACCCCAAAGCACTTGATTAATAGTTCATAGACATGAAGAATACCACACTATCTTAGGACAACACCTACAGCGATAACAGCAAAAGTGTTCATGGGATCCTACGTCAATGGCATAAACTTGACCTCACTCCTTGACAGAGGGAACCATATAAAAGGCTGCTTTATATAAAAGGATGAGTTTACAGAAACAAGTCCGGCTGCTCTTCCAAAGGCATCCAATGACCTTCCAAAATGTCCACTCTAAGAATAATAACAACTAGACTAGACTCATGTTCAGGTTACATATTTACATCCACTCCAGAAGATGCAATGTTCTGCATGTTGTTTGGATCAGTTACAATATGTCATTTTCCTTTTTCTCTTCTCATTATCATAATGCGCATAATAACTACCCGACAGTATATTTTTACAACTCAAAAAGTCATTGTGAAACAGAAAGTTAAGCTGGAATTGAATGAGATTTAAGCTTTAATGAGCTACTGGACCAGAGCTCTGGCAGGCAAGACATAGTGCTATAGTACACACTTCATCATGATGAAATGACTAAAATCATGAATTCATATCTTTCTCTACATTTGGTTTTGTCACAATGTGTTAATTTTCCGTTTTATTTTCCCTAGCTGCTTTTCCATCAGAGACCATCTACTGTAAAGCAACACAAATAGGGATGCCTTTTTTGGGTCAGTTATTGTTCGATTGTCAGAAGCACCCATAATTATTTCTTGTTCTTCAATTTTAGTGTTCAAATGTAATTTTCATCATTCTCTAATGGATTTGACTTTTATTTCTCAAGCTATAGTAATTGTAATTTCTGTACCAATCTGAAATGTAACACAACATTAGTTATCACTGAAGCTAATCATGGAATCTCCACTCTGCCAAATATTTGCAGTTGACAAGACTTCTGGTTCGTTGGAGGGAGGCCTTTAGAGTTTACAGGTATCATTATTAAGTCTGTTGCTCAAACACAGGAAATCATTTCTGCATCATAGTGGCTTTCTAATGAAGGGATAAAGAGAAAAACTCTTCACAGGAAGTCCAATGGTGAAGTCCGGGCTTCCAGACAGAAAAATAATCCATTTGTCATCTCAGAGAAAGGGAGAAGAGAGAGAGTGAGAGAAAAATAATCATATGCAGATCAGCAATATCTTACCCCAAACTTCACTTTTCAGGGGGAGTCTAGGAGGTGGACACATCCTATTCTCATCAGACAAAATTACAGGTTATATTGCCTTCTTGACTGATTATTCAGAGCAAAATGTTAAAGGTCATATCCTCTCATCAGCCAATCGCAGTCACATCATATCTGTTGATTTTCTCGTGTCTAGTTGACTATTTAAAGATTGAAAGGGGAACTTTTCTCTCTGAGGTCTATGAAATATTGCCAGACACTTTTACATCCATGTCTGTCCCCTCCCATGCCTACATTTATGGTCATTTTCCTGTGGCCTCTGTGATGGGGAACCCCATGATTTATTATCAACAAAATTACTTTTGACCCTAACCCCAACGAATTGATACCGACTGTTTAGAACCAACAGAACCACAGTCCTCTTGTGAGAATAAAAACGTGTTGTTTATGAGTTTATTCGATACAGTAAAATATCCTACCACATAGTTTCAGAGTTTGAGGAAATGGATACGTCATCTAATTTCACCAACAGTGCCTTCAAGTCGGTTCCACTGAGAAAAAACATCCATCAACAGCAGTTCTTTGAAGAGAATACAGCCATGGACAAATGTTTAACAAATTCACATCACTTCACAACTCCCTAGATATGCATAAAAATGTGACTTTAAAAACATTTGCTTTGATACAGCGTCTTAGCCACTGAATGTTTCACCCACTTCAAGGCTTTTTGTATGTAATGAAATACTCGGTAATCCTGATTAAATTGATACCTCACTGTAAATGGGCGGTACACAGCTTTCTCATATCATGGACATTTAGGTAATTTTCCCTGAGAGCCTAATGTAATAACCAAGTCAGTGTCAAAGGCCTGAGAAACGTCTATTTCTGAAGCCCTATTTCAGGATTTTGAATACTGCATAGCTTAACTGAAGGCTACTCCTGCCTTTGGTCTGAGCTATTATTTTCCCTTGCAGAGTTCTAAGTTTACTGATGTTAAATGTGCAAAAAGGAGGACCACTGTTTTGAACAGTTACATTTATGTAGAACTTTCTATAAAATGAAGAACATGCTATATGACGAACATAATCATAAGGAATTTTTAAATCACAAACCCTCTGACGGCAAGTCCACAGTGGAGCAATGTTTATCTTTTCAAAACTATCACAATACTTATGAACATGGTTCTGCTATTCACTTTAGCAGTGTGGGTGGTAAGTAACACCTCATGTACAGAAAACTAGGGACCTGGAGCTATTTACATTGTTGCAGTAAAAACATTATTTTCACAGCTTTATATAGAATTTGATACTGGCAGAGATTAATATTGAATCAACACATAAACTGAACAAAAATATAAACGCAACGTGCAACAATTTCAAATATTTTACTGAGATACAGTTCATAGAAGGAAATCAGTCAGTTGAAATAAAACAATTAGGCCCTAGTCTATGGATTTCACATGACTGGGCAGGGATGCAGCCACAGGTGGGCCTGGGAGGGCATAGGCCCACCCACTTAGGAGCCAGGTCCACCCACTGGGGAGCCAGGCCCAGCCAATCACAATGAGTTTTTCCACACAAAAGGGCTTTATTACAGACGGATATACTTCTCAGCAAGCCCCCCTCCCTCTCATCAGACGATTTCGCAGGTGACGAAGCCAGATGTGGAGGAAGCCAGATGCTGTTGTGAGGCCGGTTGGATGTACTGCTAAATTCTCTAAAACAGCGTTGGAGGTCGGCTTATTGTCGAGAAATTAACATTAAATTATCTGGCAACCGCTTTGTTGGACATTCCTGCGGTCAGCATGCCAATTGTACACTCCCTCAAAACTTGAGACATCTGTGGCATTGTCTTGTGGGACAAAACAACACATTTTAGAGTGGCCTTTTATTGTCCCCAGCACAAGGTGCACCTGTATAATGATCATGCTGTTTAATCAGCTTCTTGATATGCCACACCTGTCAGGTGGATGGATTATATTGGCAAAGGAGAAATTCTCACTAACAGGGATGTAAACAAATTTGTGCACAAAATATGAGAGAAATAATATTTTTGTGAGTATGAAACATTTCTGGGATCTTTATTTCAGCTCATTAAAAATAGGACCAACTCTATAAACTTTACATATTTTTGTTCAGTATACATAACGGCTAGGAGAGTGGACTGAGCTGGATGAAGAAGAATTACAAGAGTGGTCAAGCTTTGTTCATCTACAGTACATGGAGGACCTGGCCGAGACTGTTTTGTGGTTTTCTTTTGATTGCCTCCACCCTAAAATGTGGTTTAGGGTGCGGTTGACTATGGGGCTGGAGTAAGGATCTGGCCAAATTTAACGCGTGGTGGGTTTATCATATAAACATAGACAATGAGAAGACAAAGCTGAGGATATACTGTACACTGAGTATGCAAAACTGAACACCTGCTCTTTCCATGACAAACTGTACACTGACCAGGTGAATCCAGGTGAAAGCTATAATCCCACTGTTAAATCCACTTCAATCAGTGTAGATGAAGGGAAGGAGAGGCTAAAGAAGGATTTCTAAGCCTTGAGACAATTGAGACATGGAATGTGTATGTGTGCTATTCAGAAGTTGAATGGTCAAGACAAAAGATTTAAGTGCCTTTGAACAAGGTAAGGTAGTAGGTGCCAAACGCACTGGTTTGTCCCAAGAACTGCAACGCTGCTGGGTTTTTCCACGCTAATCAGTGTAGATGAAGGGGAGGAGACAGGCTAAAGAAGGATTTCTAAGCCTTGAGACAATTGAGACATGGAATGTGTTTGTGTGCTATTCAGAAGTTGAATGGTCAAGACAAAAGATTTAAGTGCCTTTGAACAAGGTAAGGTAGTAGGTGCCAAACGCACCGGTTTGTCCCAAGAACTGCAACGCTGCTGGGTTTTTCCACGCTCAACAGTTTCCCATGTGTATCAAGAATGGTCCACCACCCAAAGGACATCCAGCCAACTTGACACAAAGGTGGGACACATTGGAGCCAGCATCCGTGTGGAACAGGGATACCTTGTAGAGTTCATGCCCCAACAAATTGAGGCTGTTCTAAGGGCAAAAGGGTTGCAACGCGATATTAGGAAGGTGTTCCTAATATTTTGTATACTCAGTGTATACCTAAATAACTTTACTTTTAAGAAAGTGGCAACTATTTGAGTTAAATTCATGGCTAAAATAGACTTGTTTTGTGTAGAAAATATCCAATATGTTCCAAGTAATCACTTAAACATGACAAATGAATTGCTAACGCTCAATTACATGGTTAAAATGGTTTGGGTCACCACCCACTGCATGTGAACTTGATGGGTTTCTGAAAACCTACATTAAAGTACCAATTAGCTATGAAATCTTGTATGCCTCAATTCCACATCTAAAGTAAACACACGCTTACCCAGTGTATAATGTTTCTAGAGAGAGAGAGACATTAATTGAAAGCAGCTGTTTGTGACTTAACTCAGCATCTGGAACTGATGTAGTTCTGGTCTACTACAGCCAAACAATAAAACTATATCTCGACAACATTGTAAAAACAGCATTTACTATCCTAAGAAAGTGTACTATAGCATATACAGCACTATACACACAGTATTGCTGTATAGAGTAATACAGAATAAGATAACACATCTGGTAAGCGAAAGCCTTATCAGTCCAATATTTCCTTCTTAACCGACTCACAGGTGACTCACTCCATCCACCCATGAAAGGGATTTTCATTTTGATACAACATTGAGCAAGTCCTTACAAAGTCCAAAGTAACTACTTAAAATGAGAAGCTATTTTCAAAACATTTCCTAATTCACTGATATTACATCAAATATCATTTGCCTTGCTCTGTTTGCAGTTACAAACTACTATTCTTGTTCAGTTGACTTGTCTCAACAACCACCATTGCAAAAATGTAAAAAATGCTGCTCCACTCACCTTTTGAGGTCAAACTCCCACAGTTCTGCCAGGGTCCTCATCTAGCTCCAACTAGGATGAGTGACTGATGCTTTGCCTATCATCTCCTACTCCCTCTGTTCCTCAAAGTCATGTGATGCACATTCGCACAGCTTGCTGGGAAAAACTTCCAAACTTGTCAGAGGAGGTTGTGGAGACAACAATCTGTTGTATGGGACTGTATTGTCCAAAAGTGGGAGGAGCAACACAGTCACACACCCACCAGATATGTTCTGGCATACATGTATATAGATTACTCGAAAATAAATATTCCGTTTTTGGAGAGCGGGATTTTAATGACTAAATATTCCATATCAAATTAGAGAAATTGTAGTGGAGTGTTGCACATAGGGATCTATGAAATTACAATAATGAGGGATTACCAATGGACTAAATCATCTTATCAATTTATACGTTATGGTTGTATCCACTTTCAGTTGTCTAGATGAGATATTTTCAACCTTTTCTGCATGCAGATATTTTGTACTTTTATTGAGCAGCTCGGAGGACATTGCAGAGAATGCTTACCCACTATCACTTAACACTCCCACACATTTCAAGAGTGGATGAGTAAGAGAGTACTGCTCCCCCTCTCCACTGTGCTGCCTGCTTGAATACATCAGTCACATGGTGGGGAATAATAATCATCATGACATATATAGCACATTTTACTCAGTACAGAGAGAGAGAGAGAGATGGTCAAAAAGTATGTTAGTGTGGGAGGAAACCAACAGATAGAGACAGAAATGTTATTTTTGACATAAGAGATATGAACACCTACCATATAGGGTACTGGGTATTCTCACACTGTTAAAGGGGAAGCCAATATTGTAGATATTGTGTGGACAGTGTATATTACAAATTACGAAGACAATAGAATACCTGTACATATAGTTTAAACAAGCATAGACAATATAACTTTAACACAAAGAACCAACATTGATAATGAATCATAATCTGCAAGGAGAGAAAACAGGAATTGTATAAGTAGTGATTTTAGGTAGTGATTCTATTTAAATTGCGTTAAATTTAGATTTGGAAACTCCAGCACCTGCAAAAAGTACCTGGATGTCAAATCCAATGCGCCACATGGGCAGAATACAGCGGGTGTAGATTTTACAGTGAAATGCTTACTTACAAACCCTTAACCAACAATGCAGTTTTAAGAAAAATAAAGAGCATGCAATGGTTCATAGGATCAGGTTCATAGGATCAGTCTAAAACTTTGCACATACACTGCTGCCATCTAGTGGCCAAATTCTAAATTGTGCCTAAACTGTGGCCTTTCTATTGCACTTCAAAGACTATAAAAATAAAAATAAACGTTTTTTTCTTTGTATTATCTTTTACCAGATCTAATGTGTTATATTCTCCTACATGAATTTCACATTTCCACAAACTTCAACGCGTTTCCATTCAAATGGTATCAAGAATATGCAGATCCTTGCTTCAGGTCCTGAGCTACAGGCAGTTAGATTTGGGTATGTCTTTTAGGTGAAAACTGAAAAAAATGGTCAGATTCTTAATAAGAAGCCTTTTGGACCAAGACTCCGGCACCGCTTGCCGTGCTGTAGCAGAGAGAACAGTCTATGACTTGGGTGGCTGGTGTCTTTGACATATTTTAGGGCCTCCCTCTGACACCGCCTGGTGTAGAGGTCCTGGATGGCAGGAAGCTTGGCCCCAGTGATGTACTGGGCCGTACACACTACCCTCTGTATTGCCTTAGGTCGGAGGCCGAGCAATTACCTTACCAGGCAGGGATGCAACCAGTGCTCTCGATGGTGTAGTTGTAGAACTTTTAGAGGATCTGACGACCCATGCCAAATCTTTTCAGTCTCCTGATGGGGAATAGGCTTTGTCGTGCCCTCTTCACGACTGTCTTGGTGTGTTTGGACCATGATAGTTTGTTGGTGATGTGAACACGAAGGAACATGAAGCTCTCAACGTACTCCACTAGAGCTCTGTCGATGAGAATGGGGGCGTGATCGGTCCTCCTTTTCCTGTAGTCCACAGTCATCTCCTATGTCTGTATCACGTTGAGGGAGAGGTTGTTATCCTGGCACCATATAGCCAGGTCTCTGACCTCCTCCCTATAGACTGTCTCATCGTTGTCGGTGATCAGGCTGTTGTGTCGTTGGTAAACTTAATGATGGTGTTGGAGTCCTGCCTGACCATGCAGCCATGGGTGAACAGGGAGTACACGAGGGGACTGAACACACACCCCTGAGGGGCCCCCGTGTTGAGTATCAGCTGGGGCGGCAGGCAGCCTAATCATTAGAGTGTTGGGTTAGTAATTGAAAGGTTGCTGGATCGAATCCCTAAGCTGACAATGTAAACATCTGTTGTTCTGCCCCTGAACATTTGACCCACTGTTCCCTGGTAGGACAACTTTCTCATGGCTTCTGGAGGGAAATGCTGTAGGAATGCTCAACCGGTGTCGCTCATTCAGCCGACAGAAACTTTCAACCGGTTTTCCCCATTAAGCAGCAGGTCGGGGTCTGAGGCCGAGCCTTCTCTTGTCTCTACTCCTCCATTACAGGGTCTGAGATGCCGAAGCTTCCCACCATTAGCTCTGACAAATTGAAAACCCTAGTCATTGGCGACTCCATTACCTGCAGTATTAGACTTAAAACGAATCATCCAGCGATCATACACTATTTACCAGGGGACAGGGCTACCGGCTAATCTGAAGATGGTGCTGGCTAAAGCAATAACTGGCGAGTGTAGAGAGTATAGAGATATTGTTATCCACGTCGGCACCAATGATGTTAGGCTAAAACAGTCAGAGGTCACCAAGCGCAACATAGCTTCAGCGTGTAAATCAGCTAGAAAGATGTGTCGGCATCGAGGAATTGTCTCTGGCCCCTCCCAGTTAGGGGGAGTGATGAGCTCTACAGCAGAGTCTCGCAACTCAATCGCTGGTTGAAAACTGTTTTCTGCCCCTCCCAAAAGATAGAATTTGTAGATAATTGGCCCTCTTTCTGGGACTCATCCACAAACAGGACCAAGCCTGGCCTTCTGAGGAGTGACAGACTCCATCCTAGCTGGAGGGGTGCGCTCATCTTATCTACCAACATAGATAGGGCTCTAACTCCTCTTGCTCCACAATGAAATAGGGTGCAGGCCAGGCAGCAGGCTGTTAGCCAGCCTGCCAGCTTAGTGGAGTCTGCCACTAGCACAGTCAGTGTAGTCAGCTCATTTACTCCTGAGGTGCTGACTTGCTGCACCCTCGACAACTACTGTGATTATTATTATTTGACCATGCTGGTCATTTATGAACATTTGAACATCTTGGCCATGTTCTGTTATAATCTCCACCCGGCACAGCCAGAAGAGGACTGGCCACCCCTCATAGCCTGGTTCCTCTCTAGGTTTCTTCCTAGGTTTTGGCCTTTCTACAGAGTTTTTCCAAGCCACCGTGTTTCTACACCTGCATTGCTTGCTGTTTGGGGTTTTAGGCTGGGTTTCTGTACAGCACTTTGAGATATCAGCTGATGTAAGAAGGGCTATAAAAGTACATTTGATTTGATTTAGGCTGTCATTGTAAATAAGAATTTGTTCTTAATTGACTTGCCTAGTTAAATAAATAGGCTACATTTAAAAAATCAGCGTGGCAGATGTGTTGTTACCGAGCCTTACCACCTGTGGGTGGCCCGTCAGGATGTCCAGGATCCAGTTACAGAGGGAGGTGTTTTGTTCCAGGTTCATTAGCTTAGTGATGAGCTTTGAGGGCACAATCGTGTTGAACGCTGAGCACGTAGGTGTTCCTTTTGTCCAGGTGGGAAAGGGCATTGTGGAGTGCAATAGAGATTGCATCATCTGTGGTTCTGTTGGGGGGGGTATGCAAATTGGAGTGCATCTAGGGTTTCTGGGATAATGGTGTTGATATGAGCCATGACCAGCCTTTCAAAGCACTTCATGGCTACAGATGTGAGTGCTATGGTTCGATAGTCATTTAGGCAGGTTACCTTAGTGTTCTTGGGCACAGGGACTAAGGTGGTCTGCTTGAATCATTACAGACTCAGTCAGGGACAGGTTGAAAATGTCAGTGAAGACATTTGCCAGTTGGTCAGCGCATGCTCGGAGTACATGTCCTGGTAATCCGTCTGGCTGAGCGGCCTTGTGAATGTTGACCTGTTGTTTTTATTTTACTGATAAAACGTTATTTTCTGAATGTTCTCCAATCAGTAAACCACACTGCAGGATTACACCCCATCCCAGGAACACAACCTAAAAGTTTAGTGTCACAAAGTTAAGAGTGGTTATGTTGATATAAAACTAGGAATTCAGCATTTGGAAACAGGCCCATGTCAATGGCTGAGATCTCTTTAATACATGAATGATAATGTAAGCAACACTTGCTCATTAGAGGATCCTAAACACTAAGTAATACAACACTTGGACTCATAAGATTTTGGATTTAGTTTAGGCCTATTACTTCAGTTGGAAAAATCTGTAACTCCAATGCTTGCTTACACTGCCATCTAGTGAAAAATAATTGTGAAAGGGCTATAGACCCACAATGCACTTTTCAGCTAAGGTAAATACAGCTACTGAAATAGATATTTTTAGACCTGAAAACTCTCCTCTCCTCTCTCTCTCCCTCCCTCCTTCCTTCTCTCTTTCTCTCTCTCTTGCTCCCTCCTCTCGCCCCCCTCTCTCTCTGCAAAAGCTTTTACTGCACCCAAGGTACAGCCAGGAGACTTCCTCCATGTCTCTATAGGAATCTGCATACAGACATAACCTGGGAGCTGCATTTCACAGGCTGGACATTAACTCCTCAACAAATTTTGCTCCTTCAGTTTGAGACAAATTTGACCCACTGTGCTTTAAAAAAAATCTACTTGTGCTGCAAAATTATTTCAAAATCCCCAAATATATTGGTGGTCAGTTTATATTGTGTTTCAATAAGGATGAGGCAGATGATAACGCATTTAATAATGTTGTTATAGCGTTTTCAATTCAATGTCCTGGGCCCCTGGAAAAGATCTGTTGAGGCGGCATATGCCACAGCACTTTTTAATCACCACTTTGACAGATTTGCCTCATGATTTGTCAACTCGCACACAATTTATCTGTCCTTCACATCCGAGTGCTGCTGCAGGCTTTTTGAGAAGGGTGCAATTGCGGTCTGTAATTCGGGGCATCCTGCATGTGGGCATTCCCAGTGGTGGAAAAAGTACTCATTTGCCAAACTTGAGTAAAAGTAAAGAAACCTTAATTGAAAATGACTCAGTAAAAGTGAAAGTCACCCAGTAAATTACTACTTGAGTAAAAGTCAAAGTCTTTGGTTTTAAATATACTTAATTATCAAAAGTAAAATGGAATTTCTAAAATGTACTTAAGTATCAAAAGTAAAAGTATAAATCATTTCTAATTTCTTATATTAAGCAAAACATACGGCACCATTTTCTTCTTTTTTTTCTTTACGGATGACCAGGGGCACACTCCATCACTAAGACATTTACAAACAAAGCAGTTGTGTTTTGTGAGTCCGCCAGATCCGATGCAGTAGGGATGACCAGGGATGTTCTCTAGATATGAATTGGACCATTTTCCAGTGAAAATGTACTTTTGGGTGTCAGGGAAAATGCATGGAGTAGAAAGTACATTCTTTTCTTTAGGAATGTAGTGAAGTAAAAGTTGTCAAAAATATAAATACTAAAGTAAAGTACAGATACCCCAAAAAACAACTATTTTTACTTAAGTACTTTACTTTTCCCCACTGACGTTCCTGCATCTGGTACATTTTTAAGCTAGGACAGGTGGAAGACAGTAGGTGGCGTTAATGCACAATAACGTTGGATGCCAGCCGCCGATAAACCCCACAGAATAAGGGGTGGGGTCAACAACTGAATTTAGCTGGCCTTACACCGGTAGACAGTGTCCTTCGTCCCTTCCTGTCGGTCACTGTTTCCCCCCCAATTCTCTTAACGACGGCGAGGGCATGTGTTCGGCAAATGGGAGCGAAGGACACTGTGTGCTAGCTTTGTTAGTCCAGTACACAGCCTGTGGGAGCGACACCGTGTACTAGCTAGTTAACTAGCAAGCTAGCCCGTAAGCTAACACACGGTGTTGCTCCAGCTTCCTTCCTGCTGTGCTAGAGGGAGGCTGGGGCGACAGACAGTGTTCTTCACCACCGCCTGTCAGGCACAGTTTTCTCTGGCACACAGAAGGTGGGAGACGAACGGTAGACAGTGGCACCATTTTCCCGTAGTTCTGTTAACAACTGTGAGGGCAGGTTTTTGTTAGGCGGGACCATAAGACACTTTACTGTCGTAGCTCCCGCTAGCTAGCAAGGAGGACTCCGGGAAGGGGGAGTGAAAGAACTAATATAATATTTTATTTCCTCTATTAAAACCTGTTACGGATTCGGGTTCCCAGTTGGGAACCGACGTTAACTGGGACGTGGCGCATGGAACGCAAAAATATTCTTAGAAATATTTAACCTCCACACATTAACAAGTCCAATAGCTCAAATGAAAGATAAACACCTTGTTCATCTAGCCAGCAAGTCAGATTTCTAAAATGTTTTACGGCGAAAACATAGCACATATTTATGTCAAACCACCACCAAAGACACAGCTAATTTGAATTAGCCACGTTGAACAAAATATGCAATCAACAACCGCAGGATTAAAAGAAAAATAATTCAGTAACCTTTTGAAAATCTTCATCAGATGACAGTAATAGGACATGTTACACAGTACATTTATGTTTTTTTCAATAATATGCAATTTATATCCATAAATCTCTGTTTACAATGACGCCATGTTCAAAAAATGCTACTCAAATGTCCGAAGAAATGATGATATCTGCCGGAGCTAACGTCAGATAACAAGCAATACACATCATAAACTTTGACTAAATATACATGTTCTACATATAGTTAGAAAGATACACTTCTCCTTAATGCAACCGCTGTGTTACATTTATTTTTAACGTTACAGAATTCGTTCACTAGGCTATAATATGAGACGGCGCTCAGAAATTAGCATTATGTCTCCTCTATCTCGGAGTCCACAGAAACCCATAATTAACACATAAATATTCCCTTACCTTTGATGTTCTTCGATCAGAAGACATGGAAGGAGTTATACTCACCAAAAACTGCGTTTGGTTTTCAAGTCTGTGTCTTTAGGTTATCAAACACGACAAATTCCGGTCGAAATGCAGGCAAAATTCTAGTGGATGCGCATCAAAACTTCAAAATTACATATTATATGTCGACTAAACTGGTCAAACTAAGTGCAGAATCGAGCTTTAGCATGTTTTAAACATAGAAAACAATCCTTAGCGTGAACAGACAAACCTACATCGTTTGGTGAATCTTGGAGCAAAGAGAGCTCCGGACCCGACGTGCGCATGAAAGTGCATGTATTTTCGCGTGACCCGGAGGTTTCAGCCCGCCAAAACTCGAGGGAGCACTCGATTCTCACAATGGCAGGCCCCACTGAAAGGGGATATCGCGCTGAAGAGATAGAAACTGTTCCCAGATCTGTAGCTGGTTGGGAAGGGTGGGGGCGATGACGTCAAAGTTGTCCCAACTTTTCTGTTGCCAAGAGAGAGTTTGGGAGAATGGCTGCCCTGAGAGTTCTGCTTTACATAGAGACATAATTTGAACGGTTTTAGAAGCTTTAGAGTGTTTTCTATTCAATAATAATTATTACATGCATATATTAGCAATTTTTGACAGATTTTTTTTCTGTTTACTATGGGCACGCAATTCCTCCAAAGGGGGCAGTAGTCAGCCCTATTTTAAGCTATATGGAATTGTTTTAAGAAGGTCATACCAAGGGTCATTTTGCTATTTGATTTAGAATTTTAAAACCCCTTGAAGTATCAAAAAAAATATATATACATATATACTTGGTTTTAGCCCATGCAAACGCATTGAATGGCATATTCACTACGTGGAACAACAGATAGTCCCCCTCACCAAAAAAAGGAAATGTATTCTGAAGTGTCTGTCCTATATCGGAGAGAGGAAACATTAGAATGTATTTTTGAAATGTATTTAACCACTTGTTTTTGCTACTAAACAGTCTTCATATATACTCCTATTAATTTTTTTCAACTGATAATCAAATCAAATCAAATTGTATTGGTCACACATGGTTAGCAGACATTATTGTGAGTGCTTGTGCTTCTAGTTCTGACAGTGCAGCAATATCTAACATGTAGTCTAACAATTCCACACAACTACCCAATACACACAAATCTAAGTAAAGGAATGGAATAAGAATATATACATATAAATACATGGATGAGCAGTGACAAAGCGGCATAGGCAAGATTCAATAGATGGTATATAATACAGTATATACATACAGTGGGGCAAAAAAGTATTTAGTCAGCCACCAATTGTGCACGATCTCCCACTTAAAAAAATGAGAGAGGCCTGTAACACTTCAACTATGACAGACAAAATGAGAAAAAAAAATCCAGAAAATCACATTGTAGGATTTTTAATGAACTTATTTGCAAATTATGGTGTAAAATAAGTATTTGGTCACCTACAAACAAACAAGATTTCTGGCTCTCACAGACCTGTAACTTCTTCTTTAAGAGGCTCCTCTGTCCTCCACTCGTCACCTATATTAATGGCACCTGTTTGAACTTGTTATCAGTATAAAAGACACCTGTCCACAACCTCAAACAGTCACACTCCAAACTCCACTATGGCCAAGACCAAAGAGCTGTCAAAGGACACCAGAAACACAATTGTAGACCTGCACCAGGCTGGGAAGACTGAATCTGAAATAGGTAAGCAGCTTGTTTTGAAGAAATCAACTGTGGGAGCAATTATCAGTAAATGGAAGACATACAAGACCACTGATAATCTCCCTCGATCTGGGGCTCCACCCAAGATCTCACCCCGTGGGGTCAAAATGATCACAAGAACGGTGAGCAAAAATCCCAGAACCACACGGGGGTCCTAGTGAATGACCTGCAGAGAGCTGCGACCAAAGTAACAAAGCCTACCATCAGTAACACACTACGCTGACAGGGACTCAAATCCTGCAGTGCCAGACGTGTCTTGCTGCTTAAATGTCTTGGAATGACCTAGTCAAAGCCCAGACCTCAATCCAATTGAGAATTTCTGGAATATCTTAAATATTGCTGTACACCAGTGGAACCCATCCGATTTGAAGGAGCTGGAGCAGTTTTGCCTTGAAGAATGGACAAAAATGCCAAGCTTATAGAAACATACCCCAATAGACTTGCAGCTGTAATTGCTGCAAAATATGTTTCTACAAAGTATTGCCTTTGGGGGGGTGAATAGTTAAGCAAGCTCAAGTTGTCTGTTTTTTATTATTTCTTGTTTGTTTCACAATAAAAAATATTTTGCATCTTCAATGTGGTGGGCATGTTGTGTAAATCAAATGATACAACCCCCCCAAAAAACTATATTTTAATTCCAGGTTGTAAGTCAACAAAATAGTAAAAATGCCAAGGGGGGTGAATACTTTTGCAAGCCACTGTAGATCAGCTTTAATATTGCCGATAGATTGTGGCTTCCATCAATGTTTGCCTAATTTACAATCCTCCTTATACAGTATATTTTTTGTAAATATACAGTATATAAAAATATACAGTACCAGTCCAAATTTGGACACCTACTCATTCAAGGGTTTTTCTTTATTTTGACTATTTTTGACATTGTAGAATAATAGTGAAGACATCAAAATGATGAAATAACACATGGAATCATGTACAGTAGTAACAAAAAAAATCTTAATTATACCTCAGACCTATCTAACAAACAGGGAAATCAACTCTGCCTACATTATTGTTTAATCACGTCATTAGGCATCCAATTCACAAGACTCATGATAGCAAAACACAAAGTAAACACCAAAACTTTGCCTTTTATTCATGTCAGGTCAACTACATGGGGAAGTCTTGACCACTCGAGAATGTAATCATTTGAGAATATACGTAGATGTGAGCTTTTTGGATTCTTTTTCTCCTAAAGCTCCATTTGAAATAATAGCAGAACAATCCCGACAGTGTTTCTTTTTGTTGTTTAAGCATACCCATGTGAACGCCATATGTTATCCATAAGTCTGGAAAGAGTGCCACGGAGAAGGCTAGAGCTCCTACGCTCAACGGGTGGATGACGCTCATGAAAGATTTAATAGCTCCTCTCAGAAAGGGGAGTTCAGACATGTTGTGTTTAGGGAAAATTCTCTTTGTATCCCAAATATAGATTTCTATGGTGCAGTCCAACGAGGGTGTCCCCCACTGACCTCTCTATTTCCATGTAGTAAATATATGAGCTAAGCTATGGGTTGCTTTCTATAAGCTGGCCTGACTGTTTTGCCTCTGCAAGACTCTCCTACCTGACATATTTTTTGGACAGGATCCTAGGTAGCTAAAGGGAGAGAACCCTTGTCTTTCAATATGCCAGTAGCTTAAGAAAAGTTTTCTTATATAAAGTATTATCTTCACTGTGGTCAGAATGAACATGTCAGTGTTAAAACTTCTGGGGCAAAAAATGGATTGGTGGAAACTACTGATAACGTACTCATAATATTCATATCAGAATATCCAAAGCTTAAAGGTGACGAGTGTGGTATGAAGCTGTTAGGGTATATTTGAATTGTACATAAAATGGAGACATATCTTCTTTAAATCTCATCCCACAGCATCAGGAAAGTGTCATTTAAGTCTTACCTCATTTTTTTGTACCATGACAAGCATATACACTGGGGCAAAAAAGTGTTTAGCCAGCCACCAATTATGCAAGTTCTCCAACTTAAAAAGATGAGAGAGGCCTGTAATTTTCATTATAGGTACACTATGACAGGCAAAATTAGGAGAAGAAAAAATCCAGAAAATCACATTGTAGGATTTTTGATGAATTTATTTGCAAATTACGGTGGAAAATAAGTATTTGGTCAATAACAAAAGTTTATCTCAATACTTTGTTATTTACCCTTTGTTGGCAATGACAGAGGTCAAACGTTTTCTGTAAGTCTTCACAAGGTTTTCACACACTGTTGCTGGTATTTTGGCCCATTCCTCCATGCAGATCTCCTCTATAGCAGTGATGTTTTGGGGCTGTTGCTGGGCAACACAGACTTTCAACTCCCTCCAAAGATTTTCTATGGGTTTGATATCTGGAGACTGGCTAGGCCACTCCAGGACCTTGAAATGCTTCTTACGAAGTCACTCCTTCGTTGCCCGGGCGGTGTGTTTGGGATCATTGTCATGCTGAAAGACACTTTTCATCTTCAATGCCCTTGCTGATGGTAGGCTTTGTTACTTTGGTCCCAGCTCTCTTCAGGTCATTCACTAGGTCCCCCCGTGTGGTTCTGTGATTTTTGCTCACCGTTCTTGTGATCATTTTGACCCCACAGGGTGAAATCATGCGTGGAGCCCCAGATCGAGGGAGATTATCAGTGGTCTTGTATGTATTTTATTTCCTAATAATTGCTCCCACAGTTGATTTCTTCAAACCAAGCTGCTTACCTATTGCATATTCAGTCTTCCCAGCCTGGTGCAGGTCTACAATTGTGTTTCTGGTGTCATTTGACAGCTCTTTGGTCTTGGCCATAGTGGAGTTTGGAGTGTGACTGTTTGAGATTGTTGACAGGTGTCTTTTATACTGATAACAAGTTCAAACAGGTGCCATTAATACAGGTAACGAATGGAGGACAGAGGAGCCTCTTAAAGAAGAAGTTACAGGTCTGTGAGAGCCAGAAATCTTGCTTGTTTGTAGGTGACCAAATACTTATTTTCCACCATAATTTGCAAATAAATTCATTAAAAATCCTACAATGTGATTTTCTGGATTTTTTTTCTCATTTTGTCTGTCATAGTTGAAGTGTACCTATGATGAAAATTACAGGCCTCGCTCATCTTTTTAAGTGGGAAAACTTGCACAATTGGTGGCTGACTAAATACTTTTTTGCCCCACTGTACAATTAGTGTACAAAACATTAAGAACATCCTCCGAATATTGAGTTTTAACATGAGCCTGAGATGAGCCAGCACCCAATAAGGGATCATAGCCTTCACCTGGATTCACCTAGTCAGTCTGTCATGGAAAGAGCAGGTGTTATTAATGTTTTTTATATTCAGCATATTTTGCATATTGTATTTTACTCAGCAATCAAAGTTTCCATGTTGTCACATCCTGGAGACTGAAATGACTGATATCAGTGACAGTTTTAAGTTTTGAACATAAAAATAAAATCCTCCAAATTGTCCCCTCTGATGTTAGCAATCAGTCCAATGCAGTCACATCTAAAATGTACAACATACAGTAGATCAAAACTCTCCATACTCTATCTCAGTTTTAGTATGCTATCACAAGAAATAGCTTAGGCTAATTTGAGCAATTGTTGAACCATTTGTCATATTCTCAGGCAAATAGGTATTATAATGACAATTTTGACAGTGACTCATAATCAATATCTCAGAAATACAATGTTTTAAGTATATATCAATGCTTTCATCTGCCTTCATATCTGTTCTGTTGATACCGTATTAAATCCTGGGCAAATATGATATAAATATGATATAATGATTAATTATATTGTAATAGTCATGTCTGTGGATGACACACAACATAGACCTAATTTGAATCCGATGCAAGATTTTTATTTACTATTTTCTGATTGCGTTGACAACTGTACTTTTTTCCAGAGCCCCAAAAGCTGACAGAAGAATCTGAGCTCCTTTGTATACTTTCACTCCAGCAATGCTCTAAGGAGCGATATGCAACTCTGTGGCAAAGTTTAGTCTCCTTTATTCTCTCTCTCTCTCTCTCTCTCTCTCTCTCTCTCTCTCTCACTCTCTCACTCTTTCACTCTCTTCTCAAAACTAGCAAATACCTTCCAATTACCAGCTTTCAGGAGGGCTGTTGTGACAGCGACAGAATACAATTTATAGTAAAGAAAAATCTGAACTCACTGGTTACCTAAATCATAAGTGAGCCGAATTATAACTCACTTAACTTTATGAAGTAAGCAAAAGTGATGAGGTGATGTTGGCAAACGTGGCCTTATCTAGAAAGAACATCTGTCCACAGCACAATGGAAACTCAGCTGAAATGGTTGCCATAGTACCACAGATGTGTTGCAGTCATGAAACACATGTGGCCATTGCAGGCTGGGCGAAAGACCTTTCCAGCTTGGCAGGGAACTTGATGGATGGAGGTATGGATAGGTCAATTGAGAGTGGTACACTCCAAAGCTGCAGCTGTCTCCAGGATTTGGGGGTTAACATATGTGTACGCATCAGAGAGAATGAATCAGCCTACCAAGTATATACAGTACCAGTCAAAAGATTTAGAAAACCTACTCATTGAAAGGTTTTTCTTTATTTGTACTATTTTCTACAATGTAGAATAATAGCGAAGACATCAAAACAATGACAAAACACATATGGAATCATGTAGTTACCAAAACAGTGTTAAATAAACCAAATTATATGTTATATTTGAGATTCTTCAAATAGCCACCGTTTACTATGATGACAGCTTTGCACACTCATGGCATTCTCTCAACCAGCTTCAGCTGCAATGCTTTTTCAACTGTCTTGAATGAATTCCCACATATGCTGAGCACTTGTTGGCTGCTTTTACTTCAATCTGCAATCCGACTCAAACCAAACCATCTCAATTTGGTTAAGGTCAAGGGATTGTGGAGGCCAGGTCATCTGATGCAGCACTCCATCACTCTCCTTCTTGGCAAAATAGCCCTTACACATCCTGGAGGTGTGTTGGGTCATTGTCCTGCTGAAAAACAAATGATAGTCCCACTAAGCCCAAACTAGATAGGATGGCGTATCGCTGCAGAATGCTGTGGTAGCAATGCTGGTTAAGTGTGCCTTGAATTCTAAATAAATCAAAGACAGTGTCACCAGCAAAGTACCCCCACACCACAACACCTCCTCCTCCATGCTTTACTGTGGGAAATACACATTCAGAGATAATACGGTTTTTGAAACCAAAAATCTCCAACTTGGACAAATTTCCATGGTTTAATGTTCATTTCTAGTGTTTCTTGGCCCAAGCAAGTTTCTTCTTCTTATTGGTGTCCTTTAGCAGTGATTTCTTTGCAGCAATTTGACCATGATGGCCTGATTAACACAGTCTCCTCTGAACAGTTGATGTTGAGATGTGTCTGTTCCTTGAACTCTATGAAGCATTTATTTGGGCTGCCAATTCTGAGGCAGGTTAACTCTAATGAACTTATCCTCTACGGCAGAGGTAACTCTGGGTCTTCCATTCCTGTGGCGGTCCTCATGAGAGCCAGTTTCATCATAGCATTTGATGGTTTTTGCGACTGTACTTGACTGTACATTTCAAGTACATTTCAAGAAATGTATCGTATTGACTGACCTTCATGTCTTAAAGTAACGATGGACTGTTGACTTGCTATTCTTATTTGAGCTGTTCTTGCCATAATATGGACTTGGTCTTTTACCAAATAGGGCTATCTTCTATATACCCCCCCATTGTCACAACACAAATGATTGGCTTTAAGAATGAAAGAAATTCCACAAATTAACTTTTAAGAAGGCACACCTGTTACTTGAAATAGATTAGAGGTGACTACCTCATGAAGCTAGTTGAGAGAATGCCAAGAGTGTGCAAAGCTGTCATCAAGGCAAAGGGTGGCTATTTGAAGAATCTCAAATAGAAAAACTATTTTGATTTGTTTAAACTCAGAGCTACATTTATGTTCTTCGGATGATACATTTAATTGGCGTAAAATTAGCAATTTCAATATTGGCATGACCATTGCTATATCTGTGACATTTTTATGAAAAGAATGAAAGACATTCCCACCGGCTTTGGCTGGCTCTTGTCATGTCTTTGGCATCATTAAACTGAAGATTAATCTTTATTAAATGACTCTCTGTAATTATTATTACTCGCTTAATCTGATTAATCATGTAACTGTAATTAACTAGGAAATCAGGGCACCAAGGAAAAGATTAATATTACAAAGTTATAATTTTCCTAATATAACTTTTCAGATATTTTCATATCTGATCAATAGTCTTCTGATTAATGAATTCTTCTCTACCTCACGTTAGTCTCATTCCAAATGTCGTAAATTGTTGGTTATCTGCATGAACCCAGTAATCCATACATCAATTGTCTTAAATAATTTATTTACTAACTAAGTAATTCACAGAAATGCATAAACAAACAGTAGATAGTTACAAGGAAATGATAACGGAGTTTCCCTAGTGGGATAAACTGGCATCGCGGCTTGGTGTACAAAAGGGAAGTGGGGGTTGACTGAGATAAGATAACACACAGTTGATAATTATAACAAATGAAATGCTATTCCTTTGCACATGAACGCTCACTCATTCAGGACAAATTGCAATCAATATATATATATTTACGCTCAGTTTGTCGCCGGGATCTCTGTTAAAAAGTTAGTTTCTGTTGGAGAGTTTGTCCGCCCTCTCTGTCGCAGTTAGAATGGATAGTTCAGAGTGACATTCATTCATGTCGTTATGGATAGATGTTTCGGCGGAAGTCGGTCTTCGCGTTCAATGATACCGAATTCCTAGCTGCAGACTAGTAATTCATATCGAAGACTTGTTCTTATGCTGTCGGTATCGATAGTCTAAGAGTTTAGACTGGTGGTATGGTTAAAAGAGTCAGCCATCTACTCAAACGTTGGCCCTCTCGTTATCGAGATAAGCTGGTCTGCAACCTTTGTCCTCACGCAATTGAGGGAAACATGGTCTGTTGAGAAATTCTCAAAGTAGGGGTTTTATTCAGAACATTGAAAAGGGCTGTCTCATGACACCCGGTCCTGTCTGTGCCCCTGGGGGCTTAGTGAAACTTTTTAGGGAATTGGAGTTTCCTTCATTAACAGTCCAAAATCACATTATACAATTTCACAAACAGTTCCATCCTCACTCATTCATTTTATACAACAATTAGATGTAAGCCTCATAACTGGGGCTATAATATAAACAGCGTTATGGTCATGTGGCCATGTAGTCTCCCCTGAGTTTCACAAAATTGTACCAAACGAACCAGTTCATAGCTCGATTCTTCACCGATCTTTTATACCTTCGCCGGAACATAAATGTTGTTTGGACCTCAAGTTCTGTGAGGTGGAAGAAATTCCTTTGTTGTCTTCTATGAAAACTCTACCTTCTCTCTATACTGTGGCCATGAGGAGATAATCTCCTCCAGGAATTTACGACCTCTCTCTGACCATAGCACTCTGGGTGTAGGAGACAGGGAGAGTGGGATGGGGCTTGCTGTACCCAAAGAGGGCAACGTCATGACACTCTATTAACCTCTCTAGGGTATGTGGGACGCTAGCGTCCCATCTGGCCAACATCCAGTGAGGTTGCAGAGCGCCAAATTCAATTACAGAAATGCTCATTATAAAAATTCAGAAAACAAAACATATTTTACATAGGTTTAAAGATTAACTTCTTGTTAAACCAACAACAGTGTCATATTTATAAAATGCTTTTCGGCGAAAGCATACCTGGCCCAGAACATACCTAGCCCAGAACATAGCCCAGTTGACAAATTATTACAAACAGCAACCAGCCAAGCAGAAGCGTTACAAAACTCAGAAATAGAGATAAAATGAATCCCTTACCTTTGATGATCTTCATATGGTGGCAATCAGAAGACATTAATTTACTCAATAAATGTTCCCTTTGTTTGATGAAGTCTCTTTATTTTGTTAGCACGTTTTCTTCAGTAATCCACAGGCTCAAACTCAGTCAAAACAATCAGACAAAAAATCAAAATAATATCCGTAATGTTCATAGAAACATGTCAAACGATGTTTATATTCAATCCTCAGGTTGTTTTGTAGCCGAAATGATCTATAATATTTCAACCGGACAATAACGTCGTCAATATAAAAGGAAAACAAGAAATGCACATATGCCTGAAAAAGCTCTGCGACACGTTAGGTTCCACTTGTTCAGACTGGTCTTACTCCCTCATTTATAAGAATACAAGCCTGAAACGATTTCTAAAACTGTTGACATCTAGTGGAAGGCATAGGAACTGCAAATGGAGTCCTAAGTCAATGGATACTGTAATGGCATTGAATAGAAAACTACAAAAACCAAAAAAGAAACTACTTCCTGAATGGATTTCTTCTCAGGTTTTCGTGTGCTAAATCCGTCCTGTTATACTCACAGACACTATTTTAACAGTTTTGGAAACTTTAGAGTGTTTCCTATCCAAATCTACCAGTTATATGCATATCATATATTCTGGGCCCGAGTAGCAGGCCGTTGAATTTGGGCATGCTTTTCATCCAAAATTCCGAATGCTGCCCCCTACCCTAGAGAGGTTAACTTAGAGTTACCCCCCTACTTTTTTTAATTTACGCCTGAAGACATACCCAAATCTAACTGCCTGTAGCTCAGGCACAGAACCAAGGATATGCATATTCTTGGTACCATTTGAAAGAAAACACTCTGAAGTTTGTGTAAATGTGAATTGAATGTAGGATAATATAACACAATAGATCTGGTTTAGATAATACAATGAAAAAAACATAGGTTTTTTATTTTAATTGTTGTATCATCATCTTTAAAATTAACTAGATAAAACAAACATTCAGATAGGATGATGGGGACAATTTCAGTGAAAAACATAAGAGGGCAACAGTACAGTTTAACTTCTTGCGTCGAGCCATCCCGGATCCGGGATCATGAATACAGCCTCAAGCTCATTACCATAATGCAACGTTAACTATTCATGAAAATCGCAAATGAAATGAAATTAATATGCTAGCTCTCAAGCTTAGCCTTTTGTTAACAACACTGTCATCTCAGATTTTCAAAATATGCTTCTCAACCATAGCAAAACAAGCATTTGTGTAACAGTATTGATAGCTAGCGTAGCATTTAGCGTTAGCATCAGCAGGCAACATTTTCACAAAAACCAGAAAATCATTCAAATAAAATCATTTACCTTTGAAGAACTTCAGATGTTTTCAATAAGGAGCAAATGCTCAGTTTTTCCTGAAAGATTATTTGTTTAGGAGAAATCGCTCCGTTTGGTGCGTCACGTTTGGCTACCAAAACAAAAAACGAAAAATCAGTCATCAAAACGCCAAACTTTTTTCCAAATGAACTCCATAATATCGACTGAAATATGGTAAACGTTGTTTAGAATTAATCCTCAAGGTGTTTTTCACATATCTCTTCATGATATATCGTTCGTTGAAAGCCTCCTCTCTCCTCTCAATCACTGGATGACTGCGTGCAGCTTGTAGATTACGCACCAATTTAGACTAAGGACACCGGGCGGACCCCTGGTAAATGTAGTCTCTTATGGCCAATCTTCCAATGATATGCCTGCAAATACGTCACAATGCTGCAGACACCTTGGAGAAACGATAGAAAGGGCAGGCTCATTCCCGGCGCATTCACAGCCATAGAAGGAGACAATGGAAAACAGAGCCTCAAAAATTCTGCCCATTTCCTGGTTGAAGTTTCATCTTGGTTTCGCCTGTAGCATGAGTTCTGTGGCACTCACAGATAATATCTTTGCAGTTTTGGAAACATTAGAGTGTTTTCTTTCCAAAGCTGCCAATTATATGCATAGTCGAGCATCTTTTCGTGACAAAATATTGCGCTTAAAACGGGCACGTTTTTTTATCCATAAATTAAAAGAGCGCCCCCTATATCCAAGAAGTTAAGAATGATAACTTCCAAAATGAGTGTGCTACATGACATTTATCATGAAGTCACCCAGGTGTCCCACACAAGTAGCCCAAATGTACCCAAGTGGCCAAATTGGTGAAGTTATACATTTTGAATGGAATAACTATGTACAAAATACCAAAATGGTATTCTAACACACCCCCCCAAAAAATGGAGAAAAAACATGAAAAAAATGTATATATACATTTACAAAACAACACTTTCAATATTTGGAAGACCCTCAGTCCTCTACACAATATTGTGCTGCTCATGCCAGGTGCCTTAGCACATCCATGCCCGCAGACAAACATTTGGGCAGATGAACACCACTTGTGGCAGGAGCTGGATGAACCAGCTTCAGTGGGGGATGGACACCTTGGCACTGGGGGCTCCCATTCAGAGTCAGTGTTACTGTGAAAGAAAATGTTCAGTTAGAATAGTTTCACATATGAGCCCTGTATCAACAGGTATAGGGAACATAAGGTTGAATATATTATTATCGACCTGCTAGATCTACTGTCTCATTTATATTATGACATTTCAGCTAGATCTACTGTCTCTATTATATTATGACAGAACAGCTATATCTACTGTCTTTATTATATTACAACAGACCAGCTGTATCTACTGTCACCATTTCACTTTGGCCCTTGTTGTGGGCCTGCCCTCCCCTCAACAGCCTCACATAGGCTGTTCATTTCACAAATAATATTTTATATTATTAATTTCAAACAACGGCATTAGCATGAGAAGAACTTACCAGTCTAAAACGATGTCCTCTCCATTCAAAAAATATTCTTCCATTTGGGAATCGCTAAATGAATCGTCCTCGATCAATTTCTTCTAAAATTGTGTGTACATCTGTATATTTAGACTTAGATTTAGCTTTCCCTGACTTAGTCGCCATACTGATTGATATACTGTATAAACAGCTGAATATGGGTTTTACCAAAACAATGCTGTGCGCAACATGCGTTGTTCCTTCTGGTATGAAACGTCAATGGCGAATGACCCTCTTTATGCTGGAGTTTACTACATGGGTTGGTCTTCCAACACATAAATGTTACATATTGCCGTTTACCTCAGCTCATTGGCTATCTACCCAGCTAGATTTCAAGACGATCAGTGGTCATTGGGTTAAAATACAGTCAATCAACGAAACAGCGGGCAAATCATTGGTGCACAATGATGTCATTACTTGTTGTCTTCAAATCGGTTTCTTTCAGTCAATACGTCCCGCGAAATGACCCATCAGGTTTGGTTGTGTTACAAACAATAACACTCCTCGGTTGTGTTACAAACAAACCGCTAAACAAACCACAACATGGTTGTGTTACAAACAAACCAGTTGATTGCAATGAAACCAAACATGACTGGTTTTGTTTGTATATTTACCTTGAATGTGTCGTCGAAAATGGAATGAGACGGAATTCACGAGACAAGCGTATCACAAAATGTTTCGTGTTTGGCTATAAAAATGGATTTTATCAAACAAAAGACAAATTCATTGTGTAACAATGAGCATTGGGATTGCAAACAGAGGAAGATCGTCAAAGGTAAACAAATAATTTTATTGCAGTTTGTGATTTTGTTACGCCTGTGCTGGTTGAAATAGTTGTTTTTTATGGGGCTCTATCCTCAGATAATCGCATCGTATTCTTTCACAGTAAATCCTTACTTAAATCTGACAACGCAGTTGGATTAGCAAGATTCTAGGCTTTTGAAACATGTGAGACACTTATATTTTCATGAATGTTTAATATGACTATTTATGTAGCGATCACCGTATGTTGTCGAATTTTATCCCGCTAATGGGTTCTGTGCGCAGAGAGGTTGTCTTCTGGAGAATCAGCTGTTTGTGAAGGCAGAGTAGTGCGAATTCCATTGCTCCACCATCCCCTTTCTGGGTTACATCTTCTCTGCTGGGAGTGTCCAGAAGGATTTTGGAAGGGGAGAGCGGTAGTGGATTGGCCCCAGCCTACGTCCAGGGTGCAGCTGCAACGTTTCCTGGGGTTTGCCAACTTTTATCGTCGCTTTATCCGGTGTTACAGCACACTGGCTTCCCACCTGTCTGCACTCACCTCTACCAAGGTTCCATTCATGTGGCCCTTTGCCACTGACCGGGCATTCCGGGACCTCAAACATTGCTTCACCACTGCTCCTATCTTGGTTCATCCTGAACTTTCCCGCCAGTTCGTGGTGGAGGCCGATGCTTTGGATGCCGCAGTGGGGGGCTGTCCTGGCCCAACATTCTGCCCTTGACCCTAAGCATCCCTGTGCCTTCTTCTCCCACCGCCTCAACGCCACAGATAGGAATTATGATGTGGGGAATTGAGAGCTTCTCTCAGCTGGGGTAAAGGGAAACAGGTTCGGGAGGCGCAGCTGTCTCAACCAAACCCTGGGGGGAGGCCCAGATAACCAGATGTTTGTGGCTGACACTGTCCACTCCGTGGTCCTGGAGGGGGCCCATTCCTCCAGGTTTACCTGCCACCCAGGCTCTCGCGAACCCTGGCCTTCGCGAGACCAGCTTCGGCTGGTCTTCTTCAACCACTGCCTGTCCCTCACCGTCCCTGGTCCCACATATCCCTGGATTTTGTCACGGGTCTCCCTCCATCTGAGGACAACACTGACATCCTGACTGTGATTGACCGGTTTTTCAAAGCCACCCACTTCATTCCTCTCCCCAAACTACCCTCTACCAAGGAGACGGCCCAGCTCATGGTGCAGCACGTCTTCCGGATCCATGGACTGACCGTGGACATGGTCTCCGACCGGGGCCACAGTTCTTGTCCCAGTTCTGGAAGGCGTTCTGCACCCTCATTGGATCGTCGGCCAGCCTGTCCTCTGGGTTCCACCCCCAGTCAAATGGCCAGTCGGAGAGAGCCAACCAGGACCTCAAGACTACTATGCGCTGCCTGGTCTCCACCAACCCCACCACCTGGAGCCAGCAGCTTGTGTGGGTGGAATACGCCCGCAACACCCTTCCCTACTCTGCCACGGGCCTATCACCATTTGAGTGTTCCCTGGTGTATCAGCCCCCACTCATTTCCGAGCAGGAAGAAGAGGTCGGCAATACTTTCTGCCCAGATGTTTGTCCGCCGCTGTTGTCGTACCTAGAGGAGAGTCCGTCGGCCCTCCTCAAGACCACCTCCAGGAATCGACGACAAGCGGATCACCATCGGACCCCGGCTCTCCAGTATTATCTCGAGCAGAAGGTATGGCTATCCACACAGGATCTGCCCCTCCGTGTGGAATCCCGCAAACTCTCCCCCCAGTTTACCGGCCCATTTTCCCATCTCGAAAATGATTAGCCCCTCTGCCGTTTGTCTTCCTCTGCCCCGTACCCTTTGTATACACCCAACCTTTCATGTGCCAGAGTTAAACTCATGTCTCACATCCCTTTGTCTCCTGTTTCCAGCCTATTTACCCTTGCTTGTCCTTGATCTGTCTTTTGCCTGCCCCTGTTGGATTATTAAACGGTTGTTAATTCAACATTGTCTGCATCTGGGTCTTACCTTGAAATGTGATAGTCTGTGCCCAGTGGGATGGGATAAGTAGCAAAGATACTGAGGTTGCATCCTTTGTCTCTCAAATGACTACACTACGTTGATTACTTACAGAAAAACAACATGATTTCACATGTGGATTTTCACAAGTGATCACATAGCCTTTCACATGTGAAGCTATGTGGTTTAGGAACACTTCACACAGCATGAAAAGGCAAATTTACAGGTCGAACAATCCAGTGCAAGTCCGAAAACATATTTCACGTATAATTCACTGTATCACAATTCCAGTGGGTGAGAAGTTTATATACACTAAATTGACTGTGCCTTTAAACAGCAAAATTCCAGAAAATGTAATGGCTTTAGAAGCTTCTGATAAGCTAATTGACGTCAGTTGAGTCAATTGGAGGTGTACTTGTGGATGTATTTCAAGGCCTACCGTCAAACTCAATGCCTCTTTGCTTGACATCATGGGAAAATCAAATTAAATCAGCCAGTCTGACAGACCTCAGAAAATTGTAGACCTCCACAAGTCTGGTTCATCCTTGGGAGCAATTTCCAAATGCCTGAAGGTACCACGTTCATCTGTACAAACAATAGTACGCAAGTAAAAACACCATGGGACCATGCAGCCGTCATAACACTCAGGAAGGAGACGGGTTCTGTCTCCTATATCCACAGTAAAACGAGTTCTATATCGACATAACCTGAAAGGTCGCTCAGCAAGGAAGAAGCCATTACTCCAAAACCGCCATAAAAAATCCAGACTACGGTTTGCAACTGCACATGGGGACAAATATCATACTCTGGTCTGATGTCCTCTGGTCTGATGAAACAAAAATATAACTGTTTGGCCATAATGACCAGTGTTATATTTGGAGGAAAAAGGGGGAGGCTTGCAAGCCGAAGAACACCATCTCAACCGGGAAGCACCGGGGTGGCAGCATCATGTTGTGGGGGTGCTTTGCTGCAGGGGGGACTGGTGCACTTCAAAAAATAGATGGAATCATGAAGAATGAAACCTATGTGGATATAGGGGCGGCAGGGTAGCCTAGTGGTTAGAGCGTTGGACTAGTAACCGGAAGGTTGCAAGTTCAAACCCCTGAGCTGACAAGGTACAAATCTGTCGTTCTTCCCCTGAACAGGCAGTTAACCCACTGTTCCTAGGCCGTCATTGAAAATAAGAATTTGTTCTTAACTGACTTGCCTGGTTAAATAAAGGTAAAATTAAAAAATTAAATTGTAGCAACATCTCACATCGGTCAGGAAGTTAAAGCCTGGTCGCAAATGGGTCTTCCAAATGGACAATGACCCCAAGCATACTTCCAAAGTTGTGGCAAAATGGCTTAAGGACAACAAAGTCAAGGTATTGGAGTGGACATCACAAAGCCCTGACCTCAATCCTATAGAACACTTGTGGGCAGAACTGAAAAAGCGTGTGCACCAAATTTATTGTGGGAAGCTTGTGGAAGGCTACCCGAAACGTTTGACCCAAGTTAAACAATTTAAAGGCAATGCTACCAAATACTAATTGAGTGTATGTAAACTTCTGGCCAACTGGGAATGTGATGAAAGATATCAAATCTGAAATAAATCATTCTCTCTACTACTATTCTGACATTTTGTCACGGCATTCATCGGAAGAAGAAGAGGAATGGTCAGACCAAAATGTAGCGGGGTACGTGTTCATCTTTAATATACTGAACTGAACACTAAATACAAAATAACAATAGGAATAACCGAAAACAGTCCTGCAAGGTGAAAACACTAAACAGAAAATAACCACTAACAGTGGGAAAACAGGCTACCTAAGTAAGACAGCTGTCCCTGATTGAGAACCATACCAGGCCAAAACATAGAAATACAAAACCTAGACATACAAACATAAAATTCCCACCCACATCACACCCTGACCAAACAAAAAATAGAAACATACAAAGCAATCTACGGTCAGGGCATGACAGTACCCCCCCCCACCCAAAGGTGCGGACTCCGGCAGCAAAACCTGAACCTATAGGGAAAGGTCTGGGTGGGCATTACTCCGCGGTGGCGGTACTGGTGATGGACGTGGACCCCGCGCCTTTGGACTGACGGGCGGCTCTGGCGCCTCTGGACTGACGGGCGGCTCTGGCGCCTCTGGACTGACGGGCGGCTCTGGCGCCTCTGGACTGACGGGCGGCTCTGGCGCCTCTGGACTGACGGCGGCTCTGGTGCCTCTGGACTGACGGGCAGCTCTGGCGCCTCTGGACTGACGGGCGGCTCTGGTGCCGCCGGACTGATGAGTGGCTCTGGTGCCTCTGGACTGACAGGCGGCTCTGGCAGCTCCGGACAGGAGGGAGAACCTGGAGGGAGGAGACGGAGAGACAGCCTGGTGCATGGGGCTGCCACAGGGTCCACCAGGCTGGGGAGTGCACCAGGCTGGAACAGTGGGAAAACAGGCTACCTAAGTAAGGTTCTCAATCGGCGACAACGAAAGACAGCTGTCCCTGATTGAGAACCATACCCGGCCTAAACATAGAAATACAAAACCTAGACATACAAGGAGAGAATGCCCACCCACATCACACCCTGACCAAACAGAAAATAGAAACATACAAAGCAATCTACGGTCAGGGCGTGACACATTTCACATTCTTACAAAACAAGTGGTGATCCTAAGTGACCTAAGACATCGAATTTCTACTTGGATTAAATGTCAGGAATTGTGAAAAAAATGAGTTCAAATGTATTTGGCTTAGGTGTATGTAAACTTCCGACTTCAACTGTATGTCCGGAAACTGTTTAGTAAATCCTCAGAAACGACCATAGACTTCCACCCACTTACCACGACAAATCTTGAAATTCCAGTGCCCGCCGTTGATGTCAGTTGCAATGCAGTACGTCTCCATCCACGTCTGCCTACGCTGCTCCCATAAATGTCAGTAATAGGCTGTGGACTTGTTCAACGTTGTTATAAACATGTTATAAACATGTTTAGCATTTCCAGGCCCCCATGTGTAAGCCGCTGATTCACACCTTTGGAACATCTACATTTAAAAGTCTAATAAATCAATTGAATTTACACCATTGCAATAAAACCATTATTTATTTTAGTCAGGTCTAAAGAAAATGTATTATATGAAGAAAATGTATTTAATTTAAGAACAGAATAGGACTTGGCCTACTGTATGTTAGTTGTCTGGCTATGCTCCATGCCATAGTCTGTAAGCTTGTTCATTTAGCTGACAATATGTCATGGTTGTCGTAAAGAGGAGACCAAGGTGCAGAGTGATATGAATACATTGATCTTTAATGAAAACGAAGAACACTTTAAACAAACTATCCAAAACAACAA